>NC_091692.1:19110378-19413409 GCF_041296265.1 Equus caballus | reverse complement strand
AAGACCCAAACCCAGGTCTGTCTAGCCGTAAAGCTTCTTTTAAAAACTCTACTACATTATACGGCCTTTCTAAGCAGACACTGCAAGGTAGAGACAGGAAGAGCAGCAGGAGTGTGGGAGAAGCAGATTCAGCAAGGTTCTGCTTTCTGCGGCCCTCACAGGGTTTGTCTCCATTGTCATGAACATGAACCCTCAGGATAAAGCCCCAGTTAACCCAAGGTAAACTGAGTGAGTCTCTGTTCCCTATGATGGAAAAAGCTGACCCCTATCTTGTGATGATTCTTAGATGGAAATTCAAAAGTTCTGTTTTCTGCCAATGTCCAGTAAGAACTTTAAACACACTCCTTTATGATACTTCCCTCAAAAAGTTTAGGTATAACGTTTAGAAATTTCAGCTAAGATAAAGGAACGTGGGATATTATGCAGTCTCCTGATTCTTTATAGGACATGGCTCAGCAGTAAACACCTCAGACTTATGCTCAAACACTCTCTCATAAAACGCCGAGCTTAAAGATAAATGTCGTAAGACAAGATGGAATTTCTTAACAAAGACTATTGACAGGGCCCGTGGAAAGTGGCAACAGACCAATAAGTCACTGCTTCAGTTTTAAATTACATCCAAAAAGAAATCTAATATTAAAAATGGGGATGTTTCTCTTTCCCCCGCCCCATTCTACCAGACTTCAACATAGGCTTCAGGGTGACTTAGAAAGTGTAGGTGTAAAAGTAAAAAAAGTTATTGTGATTGATAAAAGTTAGTATTTTTCTAAAAGTATCATAGTGAGCACATCTAAGGTTATTTTAGAATCAAATTTGAAAGCCAAGTGGATGTTAACAATAATGAAATTCCATAATTACTAGAAATGGTGTCATTTTTATCATTAACCAAACCAAACCATTCATTCTCCTAGACACCCCCCCACCGACACTTTGCATTCATTTTGTACTACACAAAACCTGCCATGTTAGATAACACTTTTCACACATCATTTTGTCACCCGAACATTTTGAGAACAGAGACCACGTTTTGCAATTTTTAATACCCTTTTATTACAGCCAGTGCTGTGCTCTGCACACAACAGGAACTCAGATATTGCTTACCACATGACTTCACCATAGACAGACTAGTTTCAATATAATTTCTCTTAATGATAAACTGATAACTAAAAAGGAAACACATTCATACCAAATTAGTTTGTTTGACAAACATTTATTGATGGCCCAATTTACGCTAGCTTTATGCTGAGCAGAGGAGACAAGATGGAGGAAACTGTGGTGTGCCATGCCCATCAGCTCACCCCCAGTAGTCGGCCTTCCACCTGCAGACCGTGGAGCCTCAGGGACCTTCCAAATGACACAGGTTGTCTCCAGATCCTTAGCAAGCAAGGAATGGCTCAGACTAAGTCTTACACATATCTGTCTGTACAACTATACGTTTCAAATGTATGCTGATGCTATGGTGATTAATATGCACATTTATTTAAAAACATTACCAAATGCATATTAACTATAGGTCATTGCAGACTTTTTCCCAAGCAAGAGGGGAATGCCCTCCTGATTGGGAGGGGATTTAAAGAAAATATTTATACATTAAAAAAAGTATACATGAAAACATTGTAAACCTGCGATGTGAAAGTTTTAAAGTTTTAAGAAAATTGAAAGCTTTAAGAGCCAAGAAAGCATTTTGGAAAAAGAGACCATTATAGGAATCTTCAAAGAATTACTAGCACCTCTAACCTGTACCTTGGGTACAAATATATTTTCCCAGCTTTGCAAAGGACATAAAATATTTACTTCTTTTATACAAAGAAGATCATTATAAACCATCACATTTACAGAGTACAAATATTGATGAGGAACCAGATTATTTGTTGTTAAGCTAAGGCTTGCCAAAATGTTCTCTCCAAGGACCTTAACCCCCAGAGCAGAGACGTCCCCCGCTACCGAAGTGCTGGGCGTAGAGCCCCCAAGGGCTGCCACATGCTCAACAATTCTTTGAAGTCTCCTGCTTTATCTTAAAATTTCTTGGGAATTTTGTGTTCTGTTCCATAATATTGAATTATTTATTTTAAATGTGATCTTCTAAATTACTGAACTGTTTGCTCAAATTTTTCTAGAAAATCAATGTTCAAGGAATATAGGTCATATTTAAGAAGCAGGGCTATAGACGGTCATTCCCACATATACATGACAAAACACAACTTTTCAATGGGTTTATTATATGTGTAGGTAGGAAATGGGAGCAACGCTCAAGTGTCTCCCCTTGAGAATGTGTAAATAAAAAGATAATCCTTTGCGTCTCAAACAATAGGAAACATGTAATGGATCAGAGCAGAAGTAAGCGATCATACACAGGCAGATGGAGCCCAGGCAGGCTCAGCTGAGACAAGGCTGAAGGTACTGACATATCTACTGGATGTGCCAATCAGCAGCTGATGTGGAGAAGAAACTACTGGCAGAGTCCAGGGGAAGAGAGAACCCTGGTCCACAAACATGAGTATCAGCAGGTATATCCCCATGGGGAGATGGATGCATGAGGCAACTTGCTTCCCTTGCTCAGAATCCATGCTCACCAAGTAACCGGCTGATCATAATTTGGCTTCCCAAGAAGATTTGCCTAAAGGGAAAGAATGATTGATAGTTATATTTCTCATTGTAAATTAAATGTTAACACTTAAAAACATCAGTTACTGTGAGCTTGGTTAATAAGAGTGCTATGAGAGAGTTCCACTCTCCATGTGCTGACATACCAGGTCTGTGAGCTTGTAAGGATCCTCATCAGACTCTGGATGCATCAGGTTTGCCAAGGTGATGCCACCTCATATAAGTGGCCAGTTTACCTTCCCTAGGTGACACTCTGCTCTGCTACCATGAGACTTCTATACCTACACTGCCCAACATGGCAGCCACTAGCCACATGTGGATACTGGGCACTTGAAATGTGGCTAGTCGAAATTGAGATGTTCTCTAAGTGTAAAATACACACTGGATTTCAAAGACTTTGTACCAAAAAAAGAACATGAAACATCTCAATAGTTTTTTACAATGACTACATATTGAAATCATAAAATATTTTGGAGATATTGGAATAAATGTTATTAAAATTAGTTCCATCTGTTTCTTTTTCCTTTTTTTAATGTGGCTACTAGAAAACTGAAAATCACTTACATGGCTCGCATTCTATTTCTATGGGACATCACTCCTCCATGCAAATAATGACAGTATGTTCAGAAGTCTGCACTATATCCCTTCTAATGAATTGGACTTGAGAAGATAGAGGAAGAAGCCCAGTGGTACCTTTCTTACGTTGGTATCAGTCAAGTAGAATTAAGTGGCCATTTCTTACTACTTTAAAGAGGCCAATAAAGTAGTATTTTAATACTTGCGAGAGGGGCTGATGTCTTAGGCAGTTCCCAGCTGTGGGAACAAAATGCTGTGGAGTCCAGAGGCCTGGGCTCAGGGCTGACCTCTTCGGGTCTTAGTCAGGATTCTGAGCAAACGACCTGACTGGGGCCTCGGCTTGCCCACTTGTGAGGTGCAGAGAGTAGTACAGAACCCCAGGGGATCGTGCCTGCATGCAGCTCTGCCTGAATAAATATCTGATGAGTGAATGCTAGAGCCAAGACGCTAACACTGATTTCCTAGTAATTTAGCATCGTGATTTCCAGGGGATTGAGTTATAAGGTAGATATCAAAGATAAAAATATGAAAAGATAGGTTTTTATTCATCAAAAGTTAACAGCAACAGGCACATATTAAAATGAGTATGGCAAAGCCTTTTACAAATGGCTTTACACTCAAGCTTTCTCCCAAGAAAATGGCTGTTGCAACAAACTGTAAACATAATTAATAAACAGTCTTTTACAGTAACAAGGGAAATACAATTGAACTAAAAAAGCACCGGTTTCTCTTAAAACTAGATTACAGTTGTGCTTACTATACATAAAACAATTTAAAACAAATTACAAAAGTGGAATGTTTTAAGTTTAAAATTAGTCCTTAGATTTTGTCCTAGAAAACATCTGTTCACATCAAAAGGCCCATCAAAGGGTGACGTTTCATCAAAGGGAGGGACAAGAAAACAATGCACTTTTTTTCAAATCAAAACAAGAAGTTTGGTCACTTAGCTTTGTGCATAGTTTAAGGCAACTGGAGCAATCTGTTACAGCTTCCCTACCTCCCTCCCCCAAATGTGGCTGCTCACTGTGTCACATTCTAAAGTAATAAATAAAAGCTTACATTTCAAATCCTTTCCCACATGGATAAATATAACACATGCACAGTCACACATGCACAAACATGCACGCAAACACACATCCATACATCCACACACAACATACCTCTCACCCACTGCAGCGAAAGGGACTTTAGTACCCTTGCTCTGAAGGACACACTTCCCCATCCCACTTTATTTCAGATTGGCAAATACCCTGAGCTGATTATGGTGTTTTAAACATTCCACCTTTTTCTTGCATGTGCAGGTCAAGTGTACAGTAGTGAAAACAACATGCAATGTCTTCACTGCAGAATCATAACACAGCTAGGACATTGGTGTTCTTCCCCTCCCGCCCCAAATTAAAAACCAATAGTTAAAAAAATTGCATTGCCAAACAGCACTGGAGGGAAAGCTTGGCGGAACTCTATGATAAATGCTCAGTTTCCAGTGCACAAAATAAAACTATAGCAAATGGGAGGCTTTGGTGGCATCCAAAGAAGAAAAAAGGCAAACCAGGGGGAAAGAGCTGCAGTTAAAGTTTGATCTTTAAAATTCCTAGTGGTTCCTTCACAATCATGCTCCAAGGCAAATTGAGAACCAGTATTTCAGAGTTGATTTGTAAACATCGAGTCTTGCCAGAGGCAGCAGAGGCTGGGCACTTCACATTTCCATTTTCTCAGAGAGAACTTAGTGGAAGGTAAGATACACAATGTTGCATCAGACTGGTTAAATTCCAAGAGATTTCTGCTGAAAGGTTCAGTTCAAGTTTCATGGTTCGAAGAATAAATGCTTTGAAAAACACGTGGCACACCGAAAACTTCTTGTGTTACTCCTTTCAGATTCGCTTCTGCTGGGCTTTGCATATTCAAGGTTTCACACGAAAGCCAAATGCATATTGCTATATGTTCAGGTCTTATGTTTAAAAAGTGAGTTCAAATGATCCAACAGACGAAATTTGGAAATAAATAATGCTGGCATCATTCACTTGGAAACCTTGGCAGTCAAGAGTAAGTTCTCTCACCTCAAGACCCCATTTCACATTTCTAAAAACCTCCAGGAGGCACAGTCTGTCCCAGTGATTCCGGGAGTTATGACAACCGATTTTCCTGAGGTAATAACTGTGAGTTCAACCCCTCGAACGCAGCCTCAGTGTCCTCACTGCCGGACTGCTCTCTCTGCAGTCCCTTCCAGCTGGCTTTATTCAGCCCCACATGTCCGAGCATTGTCTGCGACAGCCTTGTGTTGGAAAACCTGGCCCATTCTGTGAACAAAGGCTCCACTAGGTAAGTCATAAAACCTGGAGAAAACAAGAGAAAAAAAGCGTTAACGTACATTCTGAAACTTGATCTTTGAAACACCTACACCTCAAGTCCTATTCCAATATTACCTAACTCTTATTTTTCAAAAGACTCTAACATGCGTGCGTGTGTGTACATTTACCTATCTTCTCTGAAGAATCGATTTCTTAAGTCAGTCAATGGAAATTTAGGTAAAGGTGAACTGACAGACACTAAATTCCTTCTGACAGCTCCTCTCAGCCGCACAACCACATCCTTTCCTTTAAGCAAACTCAGTGGCTTTATCAGCTCTCTGAGGAGAGCAGGCCGTACGCTTTGAGGGATGGTTCCAGCGGGACGGCTGGAGACTGAGAGGGGGTCTCCTCCAGGACTGTGGGCTACGAGGCCGGGACTGAAGTGGAGCTGGAGGCCCTTCACCGCATTATCCCCTTAGGGAGGGTTATCTTCAAACCTGGTCAGGACTCAGGTTGACCATCTTATTTAACTCAGAATTTATAAAGCCAAGACTCAGGACAAAAATTATGAGTCTAAAAAGAACAGAGGAGATTAGTTTAAACAATTATTAGAGTGAAGTGTCCCCAGGTCCTACTATAAACAACTCACATAACTGACCTTCCTTAATTCAGTCAGAAAAAGAAAAGGAGTAATTTCAGGATTGTCCGCCTCTTTACGAGACACAGCACTCAAGGGCACATTCTATCTGATTTTATATTACACAGTATCTTATACAAGTGAAAAGAAGCTCCTAGGAAATACCTTATCAATTAAATCACATATATGAGGAGAAACAAATAACATTATCCTCCTAAACTTTTGATCTGTTAAGGACAGAGGAAATGTACTTTCAGATTTTAATCATTGCTTGTGTAACAGTTTTTAAAGGTTCCATTTAGCCAACAAAAAAACTCACTGAAATTAAACCAGTTAGCACCCACTTCTTTTAATTAGAAAAGTAATGTATGGTCTGACAGCTGAATATTTTTTTGAGCAATTTTTTTTTTATTGCAATAACGTTGGCTTATAACATTATATAATTTTGGGTGTACATCATTATGCTTTGATTTCTGTGGTGATCACATCATGATCACCATCCCAAGACTTTACAATCCATCACCACACATGTGCCTAATCACTCCTTTCACCCTCCTCCCTCACCCCAGTTTTTTGTTTTTGTTTTTCTGGCAAGGAAGATTTGCCCTGAGCTAACATCCATTGCCAATCCTCCTCTTTTTTCACTTGAGGAAGATTAGCCCTGAGCTAACATCTATGCCAATCTTCCTCCTTTTGTATGTGGGATGCCTCCACAGCACGGCTGACGAGTAGAGTAGGTCTGTGCTCAGGATCCAAACAGTGAACCCGAGCTGCTGAAGCACAGCTCGTGGAACTTTAGCCTCTGGGACACAGGGCCGGCCTGGTTAAATTTTTTTAAGTGTACAAATTATAGTATCTGAAATAGTTTGGTAGTCCCCTCTTATCTGCAGTTTCACTTACCATTGTTTCAGTTACTCACAGTCAATCACGGTCCAAAAATATTAAGTGGAAAATTCCAGAAATAAATAATAAGTTTTAAATTGCTCACTGTTCTGAACAGCACGATGAAATCTCTTGCTGTCCTGCTCCATCTTGCCTGGGATGTGAGTCATCCCTTTGTCAAGCACATCCACACTGTGTATGCTATCCAACCCACAGTCACTTAGTAGTCACCTCTGTTAGCAGACAGACTGTCATGATATTGCAGTGCTTGTGTTCAAGTAACGCTTATTTTAACCCAGCCATCAACACTGTCATGGCCTGATGATCCAGGATCACCCAAAGCAGCCGATCCTCCTCCTGATGTATTGTCAGAAGGCCACCAGTAGCCTAACGCTGCATCCTAAGGCCTGCATCATTCCCCTCACTGCATCTCATCACAGGGGCACTGCATCCTCTCACATCATCACAAGGAGAAAGGTGAGTACGGTAAGTAAGATATTTTGAGGGCCTGCCCCGTGGCCGAGTGGTTAAGTTTGTGTGCTCCGCTTCGGCGGCCCAGGGTTTTACTGGTTCAGATCCGAGGCACAGACATGGCACCGATCATCAGGTCACGCTGAGGCGGCGTCCCACATGCCACAACTAGAAGGAACCACAACTAAAATATACAACTATGTACTGGGGGTATTTGGGGAGAAAAAGCAGGGAAAGAAAAAAAAAGATATTTTGAGAGAGAGAGACCACATTCACCTAACTTTTATTACAGTATGTTGTTATACTTGTTCTATTTTATTATTAGTTACTGTTGTTAATCCCTTACTGTGCCTAGTTTATAAATTAAACGTTACCATAGGTATGTATGTATAGGAAAAAAACCTGTATGTAAAGGGTTTGGTACTATCCATGGTTTCAGGCATCCACTGGGGGTCTTGGAACGTATCCCACATGGATAAGGGGGGTCACTACTGTAGTTGTGATATCAAAAATAAGGCTTGCTTTCATTTCTTCCATTCCCTCCACACATATTAACTGAAAACCTACTATATGCCAGGCACGCTTCCCGGGTGGCCAGGGCTTGAGCAGTGAGTAAGACAGACAAGATCTGCCCTCAAGGAGCCATGTCCTGGTGAGGAGAATGAACTAACAAACATAGAAAATGTCATGACTGCAGTCAAAGAACACGGCAGCTTTCTGGCAGCCATCCTCACGCCCGTGTGTCAGGCTGCGCCAGCCACCCACAGCCCTGTGTTTCCTAGGTGCATGGTTAAGTCATGAGCAGCTGGAGTTCTGTACCCAAATGCAGAACCTTATTCCAGGTTTTACATGATTCATCTTATTTGATTCTTCCCATTGTTCCAACTGGTTGAGAGCTTTTGGATCCTGCCTCTAACATCCAACGAATCAGCTATCGCTTTTGGCTCTATGTTAACCTATATTTCTTTTAGGTCTTAAGTACCTGATAAAACTGAATGGACCAGGCCCATGAACACAGCCATAGAGCACCCGCTCGGAGGGCAGGACTCAGCTGCTCCACCTCTGGTGAACCCGCTCAACTGTCTCAGCCCTGTGCCTCTATCTCAGCTCCACGGACCCCACAGGACGCCTGTCCAATGCCTTGTCTTAGCCAGAACATGCTATTTTCTTGTTCAATGAAATTAGTATTCCTCTCAAAGGAGGAAATTATGTTAATTAAACATGTCTTCTACTTACTGACCCTATGCTGGCTCCAGGTAATCACTGCTTAGTGAATTATTTATTCTGATAGTCACGTGATTTATCCTAGAAATAGGATCTTTCCAAGCCCCATGTTACCTGGGATGTGATGTCAGAAGGAGGCACCCCTGTTACCGTATAAACTGGGCAGCGTCTGAAGAGGAGGACAAGGAGCGGTCCTTGTCCCCTCGGGAAGTGCTGAGGAGTCAGGAGAGGTCAGCTACTATCATCATTTACCTTATCCCTGGCCTCTGATAACCCAACTGTCCAACACTGACAAAATCTCCAGACTGAGATGAAGAGTTTAAGGCACTGAGTTTCTTTTCCCTTGTAAAAACTGCAGTTTTTTAAAACCTCATTTGCAGGCTCTCTCATTCATCTCGGGGGTAACTGACTCAGGCAAAGAGACATTTAAAGGAGCCGGAGTGAGTTTACTACCGCTCACCTGTCTTCAATTCCCTTTTGCCCGTATTTCACCTATTCTTTAGCATATGATTATGCTATCTGAGAATCAGGGCAGCGCAGATCTATTTCGGTCTTACTGTCCACCAGTATGCTAGCCGCCTCTGCAGCCCTCACTGGTGTGAGCCCCTCGGAGACCCGGCGCCCCCCACACCTGTCCTATGGCCTGTGCCACGCTCCTCTGGGCCCGACTCTCCATCTTCTCTACTTGTCCCTCTGCAATCACGTCAATTACTACCCACTGTCTTCCACATGAGGATCCTTTGCAATTACAACGTAAGAATCGTATTTCTGAATTTCTGACCCTACGGCACAATCATCTTTTCAGAGTATTATGCCACAGTATTGTGCTATCTTCTGAATTTCTAGAACTATCTTTCTGAAGTCTGTGTACACATTTCACTATGTTCAGCCTACTCCTCGAGGGCCCTATTCAACACCAGCTACCAAAATTACATTCATCCCTCATACCTTGCTGAGTTACCCCTCCACAATCCCCCTACTTAACACCCAAACCCCCACACACCCCCGGCTAGCCAAGCTCTCCTATGCTTGTCCACAACAAGCTGCACATCCTTCAGTCACAGCACACTTCATTACACTTTCTATTACAGTTACGGCTCACTCAGCAAACACTTCTCAAGTGCTTCCTGCTTCTAGTGCAGTGCTGGGCCTCAGGGATACACCGCCAAAGCCAAGGCAAGGACCTGGTGGCCGTGAGACACATATCTAGTGCTCTGGAAGCCTGGAGGAAGTGGAAGGTGGCTTCTGGAGGAGGTGACAATTGAGGCTGATCTTCTAGAAAAAGGAGTCTATTAGGCAGATGAGAAGGGCTGGCAAGGCGCAGAGAGTGAGGGGGCATCGTGGATCTGGGGGCCACTGAAGAGTCCCGAGTTGCTGTAGGTAAATGAGGGGGTTGTCGTTGGGCAGAAGACTGAAGAGACACATTCGAGGCTTGACTACAAGAGGCCTGTGCAAGATGTCAGAGATTTAATCAATAGGCAGTGATAAAAGAGAAAAGTGAGCGGTGGGAGAAACTGGCCTTCAATTATGACCATGCTCAGTGATCACCTTTTTCATTTTAAAACAGCAGTCCCAAAGTTATGCAAAAGAAGCTTCCAGGTGGGCAAACAATGTATTCTTTCAGTGTTCGAATAGAAACAAAGTATTGCTACCTACTCTGCAAAATTATGTTTTACGACCTAAAACCAAATGAGAGTAAATTACAAGAGCCAGAAAAAGGAAAAACAAGGGTAAAATTTCTTAAATTATTTAAAAAATAGAGATGAGCATGACTTTAATATTTGTATTTTAAATGTATATCTCTTCTGGACAAAATTAATATCAGCAGCATTTTTCTAACCAGTCATATCTAAGTAGTTTAGTTACCAATCTGGATGTTGGCAATAGATTCAGTCTGACGATCACAAAGTGGACTGACACCCAAATGATACTTTTTTTCTATATCTCCTAGAAATTAAAGAAAAGAGAGAGAATTATTAATGTGGAACTTCCCTGTTGGTTAAGATACATAATTAAAGCCTTCATCTTACCTGTAAATTCCTTAGGAAAAACGTTAACATAGTTAACCCTCACGAGAGGATGGCTTCTAAATTTGTTCTTTTTTAAATTTAAGTTATTCACACACAGAAAAGGTTCCCAAGCTGATAGCCTATTTAAAATGGAGGAGGTGGAAAACTTTCACCGGGTGATTCCCCAAGACTATAATTCTGTCAGCATTTTAATTTAAATCTTAGATTTCTAAAAGGAAAGCGCCTGTAATGAAGATCCTTCGTTCCTGGCTTTAAATCACACCAGATTTCCTACATGCTAATAGAGCCCTGTCCTCTACACACGACAAGCTCAGAGCAAGGTCGGGGAAATCTTTCTGTAAAGCAGAATTTCCAACCTGATCCATGTCTATTCAGCAATGCCTTTATATATCTGGTCATTTTTTCAAAACAGATGCTCAATTTGTCCATTATTGATTATAACATCTACTGTGAATTGTCACTAAAAATATCAGACATCTGCTAGACTCTCATGAATGCCTAAGTTATTTTATTCATATGATGCTAAAAAATGGACTGAAGAGTTTAATTCTCACTCAATACTGTAACTTGCCTTGATGGAAGAATTCCTCTGTTACTTTTTCACTCCACTGCTTGCTTAATTCCCAGGTCCGGCATGGGTTACAAATATCAGCACATTTCAAAGCCATCTAGCAAGCGAAATATTAAAATTGTTTTAAGAAAAGAAGTAAAATTTCAATTGTGCTAAGTTTTAAATATACTCTAATAGTGGAAAAAGAACACCTTAAAAACAGAAAAAGAAAATACTGCACCAGAAAATCCACTGCCTTTTACATTAATTTTATGATGCTATTGGGGCTACCCATCATTTTTGCAGAAATGCTGAGAGACTGCTAACCTAGTCCTACAGGCCTGATAACACCCAAGAGCCAACATAAGGACCGGAGTAACTCTAAAGCTACAAATAAATCATCGAACTCTCTCATTTTTTAGATGTGAGAACTTATTAAAATAAAATGCTGTTTGTCGATTGGTACCCTAATCTGACAAAAATTGTTCATGTTAGAAATCTGGAGTATGAAAAATACAAAAATGATGGTGCTTTCCCAGGGAGCAGATTCGCCTGCTGGAAAATGTTTTACTACTGGAAGGAAACGCCACAGCTTTTCCTCAAGATTTAACCACTCTGGAAACTACACTAGAATATTTCATTTTGATTCTAATAATCCCCTAATTCACTCTAGAGACAGAATCTTGCCAAGCTCAACTTTTACCTGTAAAACCAAATGCCTGTGTCTGGGGTCTTCTAGGCGTAAGTCGCCTCTATCCAAATGGGACCTAAACAACGACAGATACTCATTTTGGCGACTGATGTCTGTGGCTAGTATCAAAGCACCTATCTCAGTCTCCATTTGTTGCCTGGAATTAGAGAAACATAAAGAGAAAACACAAGACTTTCAATTAAATAGTTCTTGGTTTTTTTTTTTTCTTAAACTTAATACTCAGAAAGCTTTATAGAGCCCTAAGATATTTCACTTGCCATTCAACTTTTAACCTATCACAAAAAAATAAACTTTAAAGGGGCCAGCCCGGTGGCACACTGGTTAAGTACACGCACTCCACTTCAGTGGCCTGGGGTTCGCTGGTTCAGATCCTCAGCGTGGACCTACACACCACTCATCAAACCATGCTGAGGCGGCATCGCACATAGAAAATAGAGGAAGGCCTGGCAACAGATGTTAGCTGAGGGCCAATCTTCCTCACCAAAATTAAATTAAAGAATGCATCAGAAAAACTATTAAAATAATCAAAACTAAAACCACAAGAGTTTGTAGGAAAATACTACCAATATGCAAACATTCCAAAAAGAGTGTCCTTATTTTGCCAGCCAATATGGAATTATTGGCCTAAAAGAAATCTGCATTACGATTAGTATGTTGCTTGAGAAAATTCTTTGCTAGGTTATGCTGGGGCTAAACAACTGTCGTTTCTCTTTTTGGTGCCTGAGACGTGAAACGCAGAAGGAAGTTCAAATGGAGGAAGAGTGGCCCATTCAACAAGTGGCTCCTGTCGGCATTCTAAGATGCCTGATGGAATCCCACCAAATGATTTTAAAAAGTTTACATTCAACTATACTTTTAGGGTCAAATTCAAGAATCGGTCAATTATCTGTATGAATACCTAAATTTTCGAGAAGGGAAAAGGTAACATGTTAATACAAATATGCAAATAACAAATACATTATATCACTTCAAAAACTGTCTCAAGTAAAATCAAAAGAGAAAAAAGCTTAAAAAAAAACCAATTCCTGCCCTTTTTTTCAGTGGGCCGTAGCAAACATCATCTTTGTATAATGATCAGTAAAGAGCTGTCAACAGATTAAAAGGCTCACAATATTGAACATTAAATAAAACAAACCCTAAATAAAGAAAACAGAAAAAGAACAGTATTACATAGTGTTTCTTATTTTCAGTTTTTATTTTTATTCAATCCGAGAACTCAACAGGGTTAGTCACCAAATGCAAAACATGATAAAAAGGGACTAATGAAGCCAACATTTTAATCTGTCTTAATCCAGAAAAAGAAAGCATATATATATATAAACACTGTATGGTTTAAGCAATTTTTATATTTGTACTACAGCAAGAAACAATTTTACTTACCAGAAGTACTGTCAAAACTCCAAATGGTATCCATGAATAAAGATTTAAAAAAATAAAAATAAAGTCCAGCTTTTTTCTTATGGTCATTACACAAAACACTTAAGTTTTTTATAAAGTGGCTTTAACTTATGAAAGGGAAAGAAAGAACAATGATAGTAACTTAAATTTTAATACCCAAACGTATTTTTATGCCTCACCTTTTTTCTAGAATGAGACAATTCACACTCACTCACATGGTTTTCTTAAGTGCATCTTCTCGCAGTGAGGCATTATTAAAAGCTTTAGTTTGTGAGTCGATGACGAGATTTTAACAACCAACATCATATTGGGCTCATCGACATTAATGCTTTTTATTAGGCTTTCAAATGGCCTGCTTAACATTACCTTTTCTAAAAAATTAGTACTTTCTGTTCTTTCCATTCATTATTTCATCCTATAGCTCTAGAACTGACTCTAGGATTATGCTATTAAGGATATAAAGCATTCTTTTTACTTCTTACAGTTTTGAAAACTTCCTGGAACAGATTTTAAAAAATATATTTATTATACAAAATGTTTACTTTCTATCCAATTTACCTTTACACCTCGAACTTAAGGTTTTATTCAAATGAGTATAAAATGGAAATATGTAACACTATTTATATAATAAGCAGCACACTCTGACTGAGCCATTGTGTATTTAGAGTGAATTTTATAGTACTCAAATCTGTGGAATGATCTTTCATAAAAATTCACTAAAAAATACCACCGACTGTATCGTAGAATAGGTTTAAATTACTAAAATTGATATACATTTGTAAAATAAGATAATTTACCCATTAAATTGAACAAAAATGGAAAAGTTTGGAACACCTGAATGTAACAATTTTTACAACTTTATAAAATTGTTTCACTAAGTTAATTTCCATAGTTCATAATAAATTAGTCTTAATCCAACCTACCTGCTCTCTAAGGGCATGTGTGAGAATAAACCCGATTCTCTCAATAATCCCACTGCAGATCTCCAGTGGTGATTTTCCAGTACTGAGGTATTCTACAAAAAAGGGCATATCTGAATTATTTAATGGTAAGGCTCTTTCTGAACATAAAGAATTACCTATAAGCAATACTACTCTGGTTAAAATTCTAACATTCATTGAGAATTGGTTTACTACTTTCACTTCTTTAAAACATGAAACATTTTCTAGAATGCAAGAATATTAAGTTTTGATGATAAAATTGCACTAACCTTGTATAAAGTTGCCAAGTAATGGTTAGTTTTAATAAGGAAAGGTTGATTAACACCTGGATGATCCAGATCATGAGTGGCAGCTGCAATTAAGCTCAGCAAGACATCCCAAGGAGTCACAGAACTGGCAAGCTAAAGTGTGACGAAAGAACAATGGCAGACAGATTTGAAATAAACTCTGTACCATTACAATAGTTTTGAATTAGCTTCAAATGGTCATGTCGACAGTCTCCTCCCACTTTGTGTTTTTCAGGTGACTATTCATCAAGGCCACCGAACACCCCTAGGTGCTGGCCTCATCAAGACCCTGGGGGCAGACAGGACATGACAGAGTCCCTGCCCACGTGGAGTTTACAGAGCTCATCTTTATACTGTTTCATTTTGAACAAGCTTAATTAAAATGGCACCTAAAGCATAAACCATCTTTTTGAGAAATAATGGCTTTAAAACAACAAACGCAGGTTTGCATGTTTTTATTACTGTGCCACTACCACAGAAGACCTATGAGGTTTTTTTCCACAAATTTTATTGTGGTGAGAACACTTAACATGAGATCTGCCCTCTTAGCAGATTTTTAAGTGTACAATACAGAAGACCTATGACTGAGGTTGTTTATTTATCAACAAACTGGTTATTGGATTTCAATTAAGAATCTACCATGCAAGGTTCTCTCTGCGGTCCTAGTGTTTAAGGAAGCTGCGTACTCATGGAGCAGTTACGTCCAGGCTGTAATAAAACCCGCCCCCGTGAACAGATACATTCAGGACAGCAAACACAATGTATTCATGTCAGAAAAAGTAATCTGGCACACTAGCAATTTTAATTTTACTCTTAATAATTATTACTAATCTGACTTGCAATAAACAAGTTTATTACCTGACTGAAATTTTCAATGATAAAAAATGACCACATTGAGTCTATCACCTGCTTTTCAAGAATCACCTCTCATTTTCAGGCCACCTTCTACTCAACTGTTAAGGCCCAACTCCACTGAGTCCCTTGTGTCCTGCCCCCTGCAACCCCCGCCTTGTTCTCTGCCTCCAGCCCCTTCCCCAGCAAACAACTGATTCATGTTCCTACAGCGCTTCTCACGTCCTGCCATAGTAACACTAGGCAGGGCATACTTTTATTTAGGTTTACATTAGGGCAATAAAATGCTCTCTAAACTTGTATGATCTTGTGCCCTTACAGTAAAAAATTTTGAGCATACACCACCAACATAGGTATACTTACTTATCGACTAGGATACTGAACAAATATTGCATGTGATAAAACAAACATGAAAACTGAAAAATTTTAAAATATAAGATAAAAAATAAATTTAGATTCAAATTCTAATATTTTCTTTCTATGCCAGGATGGATCTTTTTCCATCCCCTCTGTCAAGCTCATCTCAGTCTGAGAAAAATCACTGGGGGCTTGAATCCCCTGGAAAACTGTCAAACTGTAAGCTGTTTGAAGGTAGAGAATGCGTATTATTTATTTTTGTATTACCTATAATTGGAATGGGGAGAAGATGGTGAAGAAAATTACTTCCTCTTTAGGATGTGCGAAAGCATTTAAACAATAAAGATTTTTAAAGTACTTCTTCCTAATCAAGATAAACAGAAGGCATACCATACGGAGCATCGTGCATAGAAAGCGACCTGCCTCCCTGACATCTAGACCTGTGGGTGTGGCTGCGGGAATGTGATGAATAAGGAACTCACACGCAACATGCAAAAGTGTTATATTCCTATGACAGCTAAAACACAGTGCAAGTAGCAGAAAACTAGACATGGACCCTCCTAGGAGAATACAATAATCCTGAAATAGACTTATTAAAAAAATTAATGACATCAAATAATCTCAGGTAGATTAAACAGTTGACCACTAAAAACAGAAACATGGGAAGAAGCAACTGATATTTAAAAGTTCTGTGAAGGGAAAGTAAAGTCTAAGTTTGAAAACAAATCACACATGAAAATCTGACTATAAAAATGTAACATTTCTGTTTGTAAAAAAAAATCTTTCATCAGAAAGGAAACTTTATGAGCACTGGAACAAAGACAAGGAAGTCAATGACATTAGTACAACTTTTTAAAGTGGATTTAAAAAAAAAACAAATGTTACTTCCATTCCTGTGATTATGTCTGGTAATACCTGACAGTAAAGAACAGTTGTGTGAAGAAGAAATTGCAAATCATTTAATGTCTATGAAAGTCAGATCTCACTTCTATCTGCAAAGCTATCAGCAGGGTCCTTTTTCAGTAAGAAAGAAAACTAGTAAGTGGTTGAGTTTTCCTGTGTTCAGTGAAAAACTTCACTGTTTTGATTGTTGCTATTAAGTGCTATTAGGTTCAACTGGAATAAAATTATAATCTGTATTAGTTCAGCTTTGAGGGCATAAAAAATAAATATTCTATTAAACTTAGAGCTGATGCACATACAGAGAGTAAGAACTTTTCCCTAAATCTCCAATAATTTCTTGGGCTTCAAATGTTTCTTTTTTTCACTTAGAGAAGAGTCTAGGAATTAGCTCTTACATATAAATCATAAGATAGAAAACCTGGAAGCAAATTTCTTACTAAATACTGTATTTAGGCCTTTCTATTTACTATTCCCGCTGTACCTGGACTTTTCTATGGCTGACTCCTTCTCGAATATTTCCTTTCGGTTTATGTCGTTTCTGCCCACTCCATCTCAAGTTGTAAACTCTTGCCGTCCAACCAGTCACTCTCCAGCACATTGCTCTATTGAGGTTTCTTCAGAGCAGTAATTACTACAGTTATGTCAAAATTCTATTTGTTTAGTGACTGCCTCCCCACTGGGATGTAAGCTTCTTGAAGGCCAGGGCCTTTCTGGTCTGGCGCACCACCAGATTCCTACCACCAGGACCATGTATTACATTAATGAATGAAAACACTGCAAAATGTGATGCCATGTGAAGGCCCAGGAAGTAAAGAAATACAATCTTAAGGCTTTCTTTAGAATTCACTTTTAGAACGCCGAGTGACACTATTTTAAATGTTAACTATGATAAGGGACAAGGGAGTTGTTGCATTTTAGGGCTTAGTGATTTTATCTGCATCCTTAATTGAAGCTTTAACTAAGAGTTCCCTGAGTACGCAAATGATGAAAAGTGCTTATCAGAGCCGCAAAGGCAAAAAGTATTTAAGAATCATCAGAGCTACCTGTACAAAAAGTGTTTAAAATTAGTATTACCAGGGCTGCATGGGTAAGACAGTGTTTGTGTTCACTTTTACACACACCCCTCCTGGCCCTGTGCATCCTGTCCCTTGCCTGGCATCACCCGACTTCCTTGCCCCTGGCTTCTTGTTGAGTGTGGCCAGTGGGAGACAGGAGGGGAGGAGGCTTCAAGGGCGTGTGGACTAGGCTAACCTCCTCTGTGTCCCAGAGAACACGCACTTACCTCCAGCATTCCATTTACCTGTGTATGGTGATTACTTATCAATTTCTCCCACAAGACTCTTGGACAGAGGCTTCAGGCTTGGCCCAGAGTTTTTGAAAAGTTTAATTAAAAAAATCAGGGCACTTGCGCGCCTGGCCCCGTGGCCGAGTGGTTAAGTTCGCGCGCTATGCCGCAGGCGGCCCAGTGTTTCGTTGGTTCGAACCCTGGGCGCGGACATGGCACTGCTCATCAAACCACACTGAGGCAGCGTCCCACATGCCACAACTAGAAGGACCCACAACGAAGAATATACAACTATGTACTTGGGGGCTTTTGGGAGAAAAAGGAAAAAACTAAAATCTTTAAAAAAAAAATCAGGGCACTTGGGAATATACATTTGTTAAAACTGTACACAAAAAATATGTATGCATTTTGTTATAGCATGTAAGTGATACCAGAACAAAGCTGATTTTTTTTAAAAGTCACAATATATATATTTTTAAAAATTGGGACAATTTTCACATATTCCACAATCTCAGAAGACTGGCAACGACATGGCTATATTTTCAAGTTGGCATCAACTGGCACAAACTGATTTAGTCAGCGTGCTTTCCCTCCTAACAACTAGCTGGAACTGAGATCCCAGGAGAAAAGAATTTAGAAGCAGGGCTAAGGGTAGGCAGGTGTAATTTTAGAACTTCCAGGGGTAAGAAACGTCCCCGGGCAAACATGGCTCTCATTCACATCTGCAGCTGATAATTTCCAAATCTGTATCTCCAACTCTGATTTCTCGCCTATACTTCAGACTCTTTTACCCAAGTCTCTACTAGACACCCCATTTGGACACTGCACGAACACATTTAACTCCACATATCCAAAATGGAACTCATCATCGCCACCAAGCCTACTCGGAAACTTACTCTTTTTTCTACATTTCTGCTCTCACCAAAGACTTCTACCTTCTCCTCAACTACCTAAACCAGTCTTTATCGACTCCTCTCCCTACTTCATTCCCTCAAATGCATTCCAACACCATATCCTCATCATTCTAATTCCCAAGAGATCTTACAAACCATCCACGTTTTGCCTGTCCCAGAGCTCCCTGCCTAGCTTCGGCCGCCAGGTTCTGTGATGGAGCACTGAAACAGCTCCTGACGGGTATTCCTGTTTCTGGGCTTGTCTGATCTATGTTACACTTCAACCAGGACAGTTTTCTACGGTCTCCTGCTCCCCTCCCGTAGCTCCGTATTCATTCACTGAACCAGATTAATGCTGTCCCTGCCCTCGTGGAGCTCCCATGGAGCTCAGTGTAAGTGCCAAGTGTCTGAACACAGGCTTCCTGGTCCCGTGTGATCTGGCCCTCGCTTAGCCTTCTCCAGCCTCTCTCCCAACAGTCACCCCATTTCTCAGTTGCTGCACTTATAGCCACATTTGGAAATCTGATCCAGCTCGCTCTCATTCTTGTGAAGGAAGCTTCTGATTTTGAGTCAAACCACTAACTTATGGAAAAGTATTTGAAAGTAAATGAAAGGAGTTTTCCTAGGATTTTCCCCCACTGTAGATGTCAGCATCTTACCTTAGGTTCTTTTAGGTAACAGTGCATGGCCTGAGTTACATCCGCAGCGTGGACTGCATTGTGGTAGGGGTTCTGACTGTGGTAATCTTCCTGAATCATGACTGCGTCAAAGACAAAACACCCCAAGTTTAGTTGCAGATGGGAGGCAGGTACAAGCACAAGAATTATGATGATTAAAGTTCTCCACTTACACTTTTCATGCGGCTATCAGTTAGTTGTGCAGATTCAGAGAGATGAGAGTCACCTCATATCTCACACGTGTTCCCAAAGAATTCATACCATTTCCACTCCTAACTTGTTTGAAACGTTTTTAACTAGAAGGAATTCGTGTCAAAATTATAAAATATTTCCTTTTTTTTCTTTTCTCTTTTGAAATGTGAATCTATCATTGTGCCAAATTCCTCTGACCCTTTTTAGTTTAAAAAGAGTTTCTCAGTTTAATAAAAACACTACAATTCATTCAACAAGTATTTATTGTGACAGGTACTGCTCTAGGAACTAGAAATTCTTCCGTGAACCAAAATCTTTATGGAGCTCAAACAGTATAGCTATCAGGGTAGATGGAAATGATCCTGTGTGTGCATGATGCGAGAGCTGAGCTGCACATCTGGAATTAGTTTTTCAGTAGTAGGGATGATCTTCTATTAATCCTGCCTTCTTTGCTCAGTGTCTGCTATGCTATCATGAAAAGCGTAGACCAGGAGTAGGGGTAGAGCTGTCCCCTTGCCATCAAACCTGCACTCTGGCCCCCACAGGACAGAACTCTAATCTAGCAAAGCAAGGCCACTCTGAGGTGGAGAAATATGACTCACTGGTGACTGGGAAAGAGCATCAGAATTCTGTACTTACTTTGATCCCATCCTTTAAAATAGCCTGTTAAATACTCAATATCTATTTTTGTATGTGTTTTATAATTTACATAATATATTAGTACAGAATTACAGGCATACAATTTATAAATAAGTATGCATTAAAGGTTTCTCAAAAGTCCTAGGTAATAAATTTATCATAGTTTGGTATTTAAGAGGAAAGAAAATAAATATTACCGTCTTCCTTAAAAAATGGTAAGCATTCTCATGCTACTAATTTTTTTCTACCATATTTCTTTATTTGGTGAAACGCTAATTTTTTTCCTAGCAGAGCAGTATTAAATAAATATCATCCTGCACATTTAAACATATTCAAAACAATCTTTAAAGTTTACTGTCAAGAGATTTCCAGGATCAGAAAAAGAGGAGACCTAAGTGCAAGGTACCTGATCTTTTAAAGTTTAGCCTTCAAAAATTTAGAAAAAGACAGACGTTGTGTCATCCGTGTCAGGAAGTTGTGGCTGATGTAAGAGACGGCAAAACTGTCCCAATCTTCACCCTCCCCCGATCCAAGGCCTCAGCCTTCGCAGCTTCCCTGCCGCACGCTGCAGCTCATCTGCATCGGACCTGCTTTGGCCACCAGGACGCAGAGGAAGTGAGGGCAGGCCAGTGCTGAGCCCGGGATGCCAGGGCTCTGGGCACGCCAGCTCTCTTGTGGAAACTGGCCACTGCTCTTGGAACAAACTCAGCTTGTTGTAAAATAAATAAATATTTCATTTTTTTGTTTTTAATGTGAATCTATTATGGTGCCAAACTCCTCTGCCTCCTTTTAATTTAACAGGAGACCACGCAGAGCCGAGCCAGGTCAGGCCCAGTGTCCCAGCCAAGGTCTACAAAGCGACTGTGGGCTCACCTGTTGCCAACGGCAGGTGCAGAAACGAGCTCAGCCAGCCCAGAGGCAGCCCTCACCTGCCCCACAGACTCAGGAGCTAAATGAGTGTGTGTCGTTTTAAGCTACGAAACTTGGGGTGGTTTGTTTAGAGCAATAGTTAACTGATATAACTGATACAAAATTTAAACAAGTTCTTATATAAATCTTATTACTGTTAAATGGGTTAGAATCACTTACCTAAAAATCTACGAAGTTTCATCATATCTAGATGGAAGTACTCAATTAATCCATGAAGACTAAATAAATGAAAGGTTAAACTTACTAGACTATTTCCTAAAAAGAAAGAAGAGGAGATATTAGTAGGAGATACAAGCTAACATGACTGCGCTGTGCTTCCGAATACGGGATGTGAGCGTAAAACATGGAGAGTACTAATTCCCACTTTTTGTCTATCTAAAATTCACATCTTATTTTACCAGTCACAGACTCTAAATATCACATCTTTTTTCCCGTTCCAAGGAAAAATGATTTTTTGTTTCAGTTTTCTAAAATCAAAGAATTGGAAGATAAACATTGCAAATAGATTCATTTTCTTAAAAGACACCAAAATAGTTAGAATTGATACAAAACTTTGAAAATTGTAGCACATTGAATAAGTTAACTCAACTTCCCAAAGCACCTAAAACACGGCTGTACGTACCTCCTCCTAACCATCCCCTCTAGTGCCCAGCTCTGACTGACAGGGTGTCCCAGAGCAAACCGCCTTGGCCGCAACCTTGCTAGGTGGAGGTTGTGTTTATTCTTAAACATACACGGCTGGGAGGAGGGACTAATGACCTCCTCAAGATCCAGACTCTGACCTCAACCACTTGCCTCTCCCATACGCACAGCAGAAAATCTGAGAGTTGCTGGAAGAAACGGCGGGGGGAGGGGAGCACGAATCACAAAACGAGGCAGACCTCTATCACTAGAAATTCACGGTCAACACTACCCAGCAATCTTACGTTTTTCTAGTGAAATGGTTCTTCCACTTTATTTTCAAGGCTTCTCTCCTCTTCTCAAACTTTCGACATATTCACTTCCCATTCACCTACTCATTCACAACAGCCTCATACTTCACAAGAAAAAATACAAGCCCTCAAACTTCCTGTCTTTCAAAAGCCAATCCCTCCCCCCTGTACACCTCCTCGGGGCCCGTCCTTGGTGTCAGACACATCTACCAGTGTGCCCCGCTCCAAAGCAAAATATCCTTCCCTCTCTGTATTGTCCCAGGAAGCAGCAGCTCTCAGACCTGCTCCAGAGTCTCTCATCTTTGAAACAACAAAGAACCTTCGGCTCTCTTGGCCCCTCCAGTTACCACCCTATCTCTTCCCCTACATAGCTATGTTTTCTGAAAGTGGCTGCATGCAATGGGGTTATCTTCATCCTCAACTTCCACTCCCTTGTCACTGACACCTGGAGTCACACCAAGTATAGAAATTAAATTTGGAGAAACTACGACTTTTATAATGTTTAGTTTTCCCTTCCAAGGTACAATTCTCCATTTTTTATTTATTAATTTATTCCTCAAAGTTTTGTAGATTCCCTCTACAGGACACATATGCTATGTTATTTTAACAATTAAATAGACTTTATGTTTTAAAGGGATATGAGCCCATAGATTACTGCCAGCATTCAAACGATAACATAAACATGATTCTAGTATTCTCTAAAGAAATCTATGATTCTTATAAATATTTATGAAGGATTATAAAGGACTACTGGGCTAAACTCATTATCCAAAACTGCCTAAACAATTGTCAACAGAAGCCCATGGCTGAGGAAAAAAATAAATTAATTGGAACAATATTTGTATGAGCAACATTGGAAAGGAGGTGGCAGGCCAAAAGAGATTCTTTTTAAAAACTACCTGACAAATCATCTTCAAATGGGAAGAAAAAAACATTTCAAATCTTTTATTTTTAAGAAATTAAATGTTAAAATGCATTCAAATCCTGATAACACTACTGGTACAGACATGAGCCCATGTGGTCTGGACCATTTGTGAAGAAGTGAGCTATATTTCTGTTATTACTGGTGTAAAACCAACTTTTCTTCCAGTATATACATAGATATTTCAGAACCCATATTCAAATAAACAATCTGGTTAAAAAATGGGCAGAGGATCTGAACAGACATTTTTCCAAAGAAGACATACAGATGGCCAACAAGTACATGAAAAGATGCTCAACATCACTGATCATCAGGAAAATGCAAATCAAAACCAAATGAGATATCACCTCACAACTGTTAGGATGTCTATTATCAAAAATACAAGGGATAACAAGTCTTGGTGAGGATGTGGGGAAAAGGGAGCCCTTGTGCACTGTAGATGGGAATGTAAATTGGTGCAGCTACTAAGGAAACCAGTATGGAGATTGCTCAAAATATTAAAAATAGATCTACCATATGACCAGCAATTCCACTTCTGGGTGTTTATCCAAAGGAAATGAAAACACTAACTTAAAAAGATATCTACACTGCCATGTTCAGTGCAGTACTATTTACAATAGTCAAGACATGGAAGCAACCTGAGTGTCTATCAATGAGTGATGGATAAAGAAAATATGGTGTGTACACACACAAACACACACACACACAGAGGAATATTATTCAGCCACAAAACAGAACAAAATCTTGCCATTTGTGACAACATGGATGGACCTTGAAGGCATTACGCTAAGTGAAATGAGTCAGGCAAAGAGAGACAAAAGTCATATGATCTCACGTATATGTGAAATCTAAAAAGGAATGAGCTCATAGATACAGAGAAACAGATTGGTAGCTGCTAAAGGTAGGGGCTGGGCGTGAGTAAAATGGGTGAAGGGGGTCAAAAGGTACCAATTTCCACTTATAAAATAAGGAAGTCACGGGGATGTAATGTACAGCATGGTGACTACAGTTAGTCATACTATATTACATATTTGAACGTTGCTGAGAGAGTAGATCTTAAAAGTTCTCATCTCTTCAGAAGAAAAATGTTTTCATCAGAAAAAAATATTTTGTAACTATCTGTGGTGACAGATGCTAACTAGACTTACTGTAGTGATCATTTTGCAAGACAGACAAATATTGAATCATTATATTATACACCTGAAACTAATATAATGTTGCATGTAAATTATACCTCAATTTTAAAAAAAAGAATGCATATTTAGGTAATGATAGAGTTCTCCCCAAATCATTTTCCCAAACCTAATGGACAAATCACCAATTTCCAGGGTCTAGAATGAATTTTTAAAAAGCTGCAATCTAATGGTAAAATACCCTCTTCTGAAACTCAGGCAAACTGCAGTGACACACACATGTAATGTCCTCCACCAAGAACTTTAAAGGAATCTGACAAGAACCAGTCCATCAAAGTGTCCTACTCATATCAAACCGAAAGCCCTCACGCAACAGTTTTCCTCATTTTTAGTTCAAGAGATACCAACGGACCCCTTTAATACCGGCGAGTAAGACCACAATTAAACAATTCAAAGCAAGTGAGGCTTAGCTGCTGCACCAAACAGGGAACAGGCACAGAAGAACTTACATTATATGGAAACGGAGATAAACACTTTCTTGGAAAAGAAAATTGTACTTACAGAAAAGCTACCCTCACAAAAATCTATCAGAGGATGGCACTGCCAAAGGTGTAGCGGCCCTTGATAGTTTTTAGAATGTGATTCTAGATAGGAGCTGGCAGGATTCGGCTACCACCCAACACAGGCCTGGCAACGAGGGTCCTCACGCACCAGGTGGCTTTCAGGGGAGACAAGCCATATCTTGCCATCTCACATTACCTAACTCTCATTCCTGTAAAAGGAACATCAAATATAACCTAGCAGACAATAACTACTCTCCCCCTTGCAGCGGACAAGCTAGGGACAATCCATCCTGGCGGGAATCACTGAGTTTCGCCTCCTCCTCCTCCCTGCCCTCCTCTCCTCAATAACATTTGGGAAATTTCCAGAGTAAGAAATACAGAAAGCACTGGATCATGGAACAAAAAGGGAAAACTATACAGTTACGTACCGTGTACATATATCATCCAGAATTCATTTCGGTCTAAGCAGTTTTGAAAGGAAAGCAGTTCTAATTACATAATGCAAGTTAAAGGTATTTTTTCCTGCCTGTTTCCCAATAATATCTCTTCATGTACAGAATTCCTGCAACTTGTGGGCAGCTGTAGTTAACTGAATATACATATCTCCACCATTCATAAAATCACAGGTGCGGAGTTAACCGCGAGTGGTTTCTTCTAACCCCTAACCATCAATCGTAAGAGGAAACCATTCAGCCGTCTTCTCTACAAATCCCATGCAAGGAGTGAAGTCATTAAGGGAGGTAAAATGCTGAACTAACCAACGTGGACCAGTGGCTATTACCTCTGCCTGCCCTCCACACTGTCGACCCACTCCACTTTTATCACCAAGCTTCCTGACGAGCAGAATATGTACTTTCCAAAAGTAAAATTTAGAGAACAATCAACTATTTCAGTGAGTGACAAGTGTCCCAGTAGAGTAAGAATAGGCTAGGAGCTGTTAGTTTATACAAGGATAAACCTTAAAGGTGTTAACGGGGGCAGTGTTTTATCTCTATATATCTTGAGATAACAAAGTAATACTCATGTTGAGTTAAGAGAAGGGAGTTTCCCGGATCTAGAAGAGGCTGACCCACCTGACATTTTGCTACCCACATTTTCAGAAAGGGGAAGGCTGAAAGGAAGGACAAGTGTGTAAAGGACAGCAGAGCCCTCCTGGACAGGCCAGAGTGGGCAGGAGAGCAACAGAACACTTAGTCGCCAAAGGACAAAGGAGCGGCAGATGAGAAATAGAAAAGAGAAAAAACAAAAAGTCAGGGAAACTGAGGGAGGCTTTGCTGATTAAGGCAAACTTCCCTGCCTATAATTTTGCCTAAGATTAGTCCAATTTATTCTCTGTCAACAGCGTGTAGACAAAGAGAAAGTATATACAAAGGTATTTTCACTATGCATGGCCACCCAGCTGAGAGGAATAATGCGGTGATACTAAAAGCTAGACCCACATTGATTCTCAAGATGAATAAAGTTATTTGCTCGTTCATTTTCTATATTTGACTTCCTTACAAAAGGATTTCATTCCAAAGTAAAATGAGAAAAACAAATGATTTCAAAGTATAGCAGTGAACCACATATTTCATCATTCAGAACAGAACCGACTTCTTTTCAGTGTATTTTCCTCTCTGCTTCATTTATTAAAAAGATATTTAGAGAAAAGAGGCAAAGTGTATGCAGTCAAACTACATGTACCACCAATTTTTTATACCAAAAATTTTATCCTAAATAAAAATGATTCCCAAAGGGAATCCTGTTCCTGTTCCCAAAGAGAATAAAAAACCATGAACCCTCCCCCACAAATAAAACAAAACTCAGGAGGGGGTAAACAGATCAGAGTCACTTGTTCTTTGCAAACCGCTCATACTCTGTAGATTCTGATCTGCCTCCTAAAGAAGCCGCACACCCTCCCCACCCATCACCAAGCAGCAGCGCCAGGGGGAACCATCGCTGCTGATCGTAACAGGCCACATCTCTCAAGTGTGCACAGAAAGAAAAGCCTGAGAACAACACTAGAAGCAAAGCTCTGTCTCAAAAAGTCATTAATCCACCAGGTATCGGCGGCTATCAAAACCGGAATACAGTGTCAGAAGATGTCATTGGAAATGGCCACAATCCAAAAGAAACCAAAAAGACAAATCAAGAACACGAGATAATAATGTTCGCTTTGAATTACTGATAAGAGCAACATTAACAAGGGATGGCCAAGTGATGATGAGGATGATGATTACTTTTGATTACTGCTAACAGTTATAATCAAAAAATAAAATTATGAGATTGATTCTCTAGGCTTATGCATCAGTTACCATAGACGGGACAAAATGATGCTCCCTTTGCCAGCAGAGGGCTCTTAACCTAAGTAAACGAAAGCAACAGCCCACCAGCGGCTGTCCCACTGCCTTAATCCAGAGAACCACTGCAGTAATCTAGAGAATACATTAACTTGAGTAAGTCAAATTCTTCACTTACCATTTGTTAGTCTATCAAATAGAAAGATATCAAAATTCCAATTTCCAACTTTTCCCAGCATACACTGAAATGAAAACCAAACATTCCTACTGTAATTTAATTTCAGTAACATTCTCTGTCTTTTGTAGATAATCCATAGAGAAGTTAATGAAAATGGAAAGTGACTGATTTACTTTAAGAAATGCTAAGTATCATTCTCCTTTTAATCATGACCTCTCCAACTGGCTCCAAAAAAATATCCAAAGGGATAAACCCCATTTGAAAAGCCAAGTATCATTTGGTTTTTCAATTAATGAATATACAGGTAAGTTTAGTGTTTCTTTCAATTTGCTCCTATACTTTCAAGGACTTTCAAGAATTCTAATATAATTTAACATCACAGAAGTGTGATTCATACATTGCATGGATTAGAAACTAGATTTTAAAAATCTAGTAAAAGTAAGTTACAATAGCTGAGTACTTACTATAACTCTAGGTACTGTTAAAAGTGCTTTACTCTCTCTTACTATTCACACCAACACCATCAAGCAGCCATTGTTTTCAATCCCCTTTTATAGACAGTGAAACAGGCAAAAAATAACTCACTCACTCAGCAAGAAAGTAACAGATCTGGAGTCTTAAATCCCGTTGGTCTGATTGTGGAACCTACAAACATGGCATCTATACTATACTATGCTTAAATTATTTGTTATTCTTTTAAAAAACACTCCCAACTTATGGGTATTTATTTATATTCTTTAAATACTCTTATAGAACAATTAACAGCATTTGCTACATTAGTTTTTAGGTGGATGTGTATTTTAGCCAAGCAAATAAATTCCATAATGAGCCAATAAACCAAATAGATTATTTTACCCCATATATTAGCAATGTGAAAATTTTGTGGACTTTATTTTCAAGAAAAGCTTTTATTTTGTATCCAAACGCTTACTGTTGTATACATTTATGAAAAAAATCAACATGAGCAACACAAAGATATTACTAGTAGAGATTATAATAGTAGCACCAATCATACACAGATCAATATTCTCATTCTAAAAAACAGAACTTGTGAACTTTTAAAGAAAGCATGAATACTTTCCACTGATTTCTTTTACTAAACAGGAAGGCAAACCTTTTCACTTTAATGTAATCGTAAAGAAGATACCCCAGCCCTATCTACACAAACTTAGGAAATCTGGCCTATAAATTTAAGTCAAAGAATAATTTAAAAAATATTAGGAACCTAAGGTTATTAAAAAAAATCCTTATTTGGTCAAAAACAAGCTCATCTCACATCACCTTTATTAAGACATTTTTTAAAAACAATATCAAGAAAATAATGCCCACAATCACCAGGTTTAATTAAAAAAAGTCTAAGTCCCCAAAACATTTCATTGATCCAAGAGACTCTGAAAGATCATTTGACTGAAAGCCCCGAGACCTAACCTCCGGTGTTGGGTTTACTTCTAACCAGCTGGGTGAGTGCAAACAAGTTCCCTTATGCTCTTCAGGCCATCATTTATCTATAAATATAGAAATTAGACCACATAATCCATAATATTTTCCCCAGAGTTAAGATTTTGTGTGATCTTACAGTTTAATGTTCATTGATCTACTTGTTACTTAATGCTATAATGAATGAAAACATTTTCATTATTTTAGTTACTTCTGAAATTTCCCTTGCTTTGCAATAGCTAATCATAAAATGAACAGCTGCTGTAAAGGAAAGACCTGAAAATTGGGTTCAACTGACTTTCACATACAAAAACAGGCTCTATAAATCAGTACCACATAGGGAAAAAAGGCTTCATTAAACTTATCATAAAATTAATGTTTTCTTGAAAAAGCTATACACACCTTGGCTTGTCCATTATAGTCATCATCTAAAATGTTTAGAGAATTTGAAACAGCAGTACCACGAAAAAAGCGTGAAGATCTAAGATACCGCTGGAAACTTAGTAACCTTCTGATATTCCTTGCAGACACAGAAACTTCAATTTCAGATTGAGCTGAAATAAAAGGGGGAAAAGGTGAGTACAGCAAGACAAAACTGTTCATGTACCATCTTTGTAATACCCCTTCTAGCTATATACAAGTATTTTTTTAAAAACTAATCATTATATGACAGTTCTAGAAGAGGTACTTTATTTGAATTTTCAGTTAAAGAATTAAGAATGAAGGGATAAATGGCCAGTTTTGACAGCATTTAGAAAGCTGATGAGGAGTGTTGCTGGAGTAATAATCAGTTTTTATTAACTTTCAAGAATTATCACCTCTCGCTCTATTGCCTCAACACACTACACAAACGTTACGGAGCAGAAAGACAAAATCTAGTTTAAAACTACAGTTCATATTGAGAAGACACGTCCCAAGTTCCATATGAGACTTTAACAATTACAGAACTAATATATCTCAAATCCTAATGAGGTATCATTTCAAATATTTCCTTAAGAAAGCTTTATTAGATGAAATGGAGAACAAAGTTTATATCCTTTAAGAGTGCAAAGGATAGGGATAAAAATTCTAGGAGATGAAAAACTCTAGAAACGATGTGGTTCCACATCAGAGACTGATATGTTCTCTTTCAATAAGTCTAACACAGCCATTTTCTCCCTCTAATGCTAGAATTAACCAAAGTTTCTTTGAACACCAGATGGAATAATAGACTTGGGTTAAAAGCTGTGTCATAGGGAACATATGTTATCTTTAAATTCTAGAATCAAACTAAATTCAGTGAAATGTTCACAATACAAAACACATGAAAATGAAGACTAAGGATCAACAAATCATCATCTCTCATTTTAACTTCCATTAACTGAAAATCACCAGGTGAAACAGCAGGTCATCAAACACATTCTCTCCTGTGTGTCCAGTCTCTAGCTCCTCTATGAACCTTTATTACCCTGTTTTCTTATTTATAAAATAACGGCAATAATACCTAATTCAAAGGGTGCCGGATTAAATGAGATAATGTATACATGAGTCAGACATATAGTGGGTATTAAATAAATTGTTGCAATGTAGATGATGATAAAACTGATGTTGATGCCACTGCTTGGAGGTATGCTTCTAGGTAACCATCCTAAGTTCCAAATCGGTTCATGTTGCTCCAAATGAAAGTATCAATTGCCTCCTCATCATCTTAAAAATGAACTCCATCTCCTTTAACTGGAAGAAAAGGTTTCACATTCCAGTTTCTGGCTCTCTCCGGACTTGACTCGGGTGTCACCTTCTGGGAAGCTCACCTGAATACACCTAGATGCACACTCTCCATCTAGCAAAGATGGGCGAAACCTCCTCTGGGTCCTCAAAGCATCCTGTGTAGACATCTATCAGACTACTTCTGATATTGTATTATAACTATTGCTTATTTATCTGTCTTCTTCAACAAACGATGACCTCCACACAGACACGAACTAGTTTTTTCATCTCTGTATTCCAATGCTTAATAATAGCACCAGGTAGGTATGTGTAAAATATATTGAATAACTGTTGAATAAATGCATGTTATTTTTGAAATATGTGACGAGTTTTGAGGTTCCTATACACTCACATAAGCCAGAAATAAAATAATGCACGCTGTTACATGGTTTACTTCCCTCATTTATCATTCCAGTGAGTCTAAAATAGGAAGTATCTAGAACAATTGTGGAGTTAAATTTCTGATCTCCATCAATGTAACTTACATTAAAAGGACTAGAACCAAAATGGTAAAACTATTAATATCAAGTGATTATCAAGCTCTCCCCCCCGAAATGATCATCTTTTTCTTAGTTTTTGTGTACCCTTCCTGAGTTTCTTGATCAAATATATGGAAACATCATCATATATGATTTTTCAACTTCTTTTACATAAATGCTAGCATATTTATACAATCTGTTCTGCATCTTGTTTACTAATTTATCTGGGAGCTCTTTCCCTATCAGTACATAGAGACCTTCCTCATTCTTTTATAAGGTTGTAAAGTATTCCATCATACAGATGAGCTATAATCTGTGTAACTAGTTTTCTACTGAAGGACATTGCTACAATTTTAGTTTGCCAAAAATCTGTTCATTTTGTTAAATCTGCTTATATTTCTACTACTTGATTTGTCAGCTTTAGAGCTCATCCTTTTTTTTGTCACCAGCATGACATGAGGAAATCACTCTATATCCCATCTTCTTTCCCTTTCCCTCTCCTAATGTTAGTTATCAGAGCTCTTCTTTCACTCTAGTCCCCACTTTCATTTTCAATTCTAGAGGTTCAGCTCTAGAATTAAATACATTCAATATTGCAAGTCCTTTTACTGTGGTTTCCCTAGTTATCTCCTGTTTGCTTAGATTCATCCTTTAATAGTTTCCTCAAGAAGGGCTCATGAAAACAATATATCTCACACACAATATATTCACTAGTGTTCAAAACTTTTTTTGGTGGTCTATGTGTTTGAAGGACAGCTTGACTAAATATAAAATTCTGGTTCTCATTTTCCTTCCGTGAGTTTATTTGAAGAGTATCGATACATTGTCTTCCAGCAATGAGATTTGCAAAATCTGTGGCAAACCTGTTACTCCCAACATCAAAATGACTTTGTCTTTTGGCATGGCCACCCGCAGAATCTCTTTTTATCTTTAAAGTCCCATGACTTTGCTAGCCTATATCCCAATATTAAGTACTGTGGGTCTTTTCCCCTGGTAAATGGCGTGCTCTTTCAATATGCAAATTAAACTCTTCTGTTATTTCTGAAAGGTTTTCTTTAATTATATCTCTAAATATTTATTCTGTTCCACTATTTTAGCTTTATTATTCAGAGAAACTCTAAACTGTTATGTTGAAATACCTTTACCTGTCTCTACATCTCATTCCCGCTCCAATTCTTTTTAACTACTTGTTTTGTTTTGTTTGCCTCTCTCATTTCTATCCACTATGTCCATTACACTGTTTAGTGCTTATTCATTCTACCTTGTGCTCCTACCAAATGCCCTCATTTCTGGGATATATTTGAACTTTTGGCTCTACTATTTCCTGATTCTGAATGTACGTGTTTCAGCTACCTTGGTTGTCTCGTCTTATTTATTATCTGTTCCCTGAGTTCTTGAATTTGGACTTCATGGTGAAGCTATTGATTGATTTAGTTTTTTAAGTGTGTAGTAGAAGACGTGGTCACAATTTTCATCAGCTCTATGGCAACGTTTTTCTGTGAAGACCTCTTCAATTATTGTTAAGTTCTCCTGCTCTCTTCCAACTGTTTTGCTTAATTCGATTACCTGATGTGCCAGTTTCTTTTTTTAAAGAGTCACTACTGAATGGGCTGAATTTTCCTGGACTAATCCTTTACATCAAGTTCTTAATAGGGATGGAGGTGAGGTCTTAGGAGGGGGCAGAGGAGCCCTCTGAGCTTCACCACTCACATGGCTCTCTCCTTCTCTGCCAAAGAGACACACTACTTACAAGCATGCCTCTGCTATTTCTCTAAACTGGGCCAGGAGGACTGCACCTACTTCTGCTCAACCCAGACCACAGACCAGATGTGGCAGGGAAAATTTTTAACTCTGTACTTCAGGGTGAGCCTCCTTTAAAAAAAAAAGTTTACTAAGACCTCTTTTGTAGCCAAATATATGGTCTATTCTGGAGAATGTTCCCTGTGCATTTGAGAAGAATGTGTGTGCTGCTGTTGGGCAGTGTGTTTCATATACAACTGACTGGTCTAATTGGATTACAGAGTTGTTCAAGTCCTCTATCTCCTTATTGATCTTCTGTCTGGTTGTTCTATTCATTAGTGAAAATCGGTATTAAAGTCTGCATTATTGTAGAATTGTCTGCTTCTCCCTTCAATTTTGTGCTTCACATATTTTGGGATTCTGTGGGTAAGTGCATATATGTTTATAATTTACATCTTTTAGGGAGTGAAACTTTCATCAACATACAATGTCCGTCTTTGTCTCCTGTAACTTTTTTTTGACTTACAATCTACTTTGCCTGACAATAATATAGCCACACCAGCTCTCTTTTGGTTACTATTGGCCTGGAAACATCCTTTTACTTTCAGCCTTTTTGTCCTTAAATCTAAAGGACTAAAGTGAGTCCTTTCCACAAAGCATATAGATGGACCATTTTTTTTTTAAACTCAATCTGCCAATCTCTGCCTTTAAATAGAAGAATTTAATCTATTTACATTTAATGTGATTACTGATAAAGAAGAATTTATTTCTGCCATTTTGCTATTTATTTTGTGTATGTTTTATGTTAATTCCTCTATTACTGCCCCCTTTTTTTGCATTTATTTATTTTTTGGTAGTGTACCATTTTGATTCCCTCTTCTTTCCTTTTCTGTATATTTTTGTTATTTTCTTAGTGGTTACCTTGGGGATTACAATTAACATCTTAAACTTACAAAACCTAGTTTGAATAATACCAACTTAGTGTCAATAGTGTACAAACACTGTTCCTATAACCTCCATCTCCTCCCTTTTATAATTATTGTCACAGATTGCATCTTTATATTGTGTGCCCATTAACAGACTTATAAAATAGTTACAAACCAGAAATACAATACTAGCTTTTAAATTTACCTATGTAGTTACCTTTACCAGTGTTCTTTATTTCTGCTATGGCTTCAAGTTACTCTCCAGTGTCATTTCCTCCTAAAGGACTCCTTTTAGCATTTCTTATAACGCAGGTCTACTGGTAATGAACTTGCTCAGCTTCTGTCTGTCTGGAAATGTATTAATCTCTTCTTCATTCTTGAAGCATAGTTTTTGCGGATATACAATTCTTGGTTGAGAGGCTTCCCTGCCCTTTTCAGGATTCTACATTCATCATCCCACACCCTTTTGGCCTCCAAGGTTAATAATGAGAAATCAGCTGTTAATATTACTGAGCATTCCTTGTTTGTGACAAGTTGTTTCTCTCTTGCTGCTTTGAAAATTCTCTCTTATCTTTGGGTTTCAACAATTTGATTATAATGTGTCTCAGCGTGGATCTCTTTGAATTTATCTTGCTTGGAGTTCACCGAGCTTCTTGGGTATGTACATTTATATCTTCATTGGATTTGGGAAGTTTTCTACCATTATTTCTTCAAATATTTTTTCTGCCCCTTTCTTGCTTCTTTCTCCTGCTGGGACTCCTATGATTCATATACTGGTATACAATGATGATCCTCCATTGGTTTCTGGGGGCTCTGTTCCTTTTTCTTTTTGTTTTTCAGTCTGGATATTTCAATGGTCTTATCTTCAAGTTCACTAATCCTTTCTTCTATCTGCCCAAATCTGTTGAATCTCTCTAGTGAATTTTTCATTTCAATTATTGTACTTTTCAGCTCCAGAATTTGTTTGGTTGCTTTACATAATTTCTATCTACCAAGATTCTGATTTTGTTCACATAATGTTTTCTTGATTTCCTCTGGTTCTTTTTCCATGCTTTGCTTTTAGCTCAGTGAGTATTTAAGACAGTTGATTTAACATCTTTGACTAGCAATGCCAATGTCCAGGCTTCCTCAGGGAGAGCTTCTGTGAAATTCTTTTTTTTATGTATGGGCCATACTTTCTGGTTTCTTTGTATGTTTTATAGTTTTCTAATTAAGAACTGGACATTCTGAGTATTATACTGGGGTAAGTGAAAATCTAAGCTCTCACTACTCCAGGACTATTTATTCTTGCTTGTTGTGGGATGGAGCCAACTGTTTTGTGACTTTTCCAAACTATTTTTGCCTTTGTATATCTATTTGCCTTTGTTTATTCCTTGCTGTTTGTGATCATGACATTTTTATTCCATTATCTCTGCAGTCAGCCATGATCCAACACAAATTTCCTTAAAATCCAAAGAGGGGGGTGTGGGAGATACTAATTCTTTAAATCTTCTGATAGATGCTGTTGGGTGAAGCCTCTGGAGCTGAAAGGGCTCAAACCAAGGCAAATGTCTGTGCCTATGCTCAGGGATCTGCCAGACTTAAACAGTCAACTCCAAATTTTTGGAGGACAAAGTCCCCATTGCCCATCCTGGCTTCCAAGCCACACCAGGAACAGGGGCCACTATATTCACAGGCCTAGGGGCCGAGGAATGGGGGATGATCACTGGTTCACGCACACTGCCCAACTGCCAAAGAACAGCAGCCTCTCCCTTCATCAAGCACTCCCCTGGTTATTCTAAGTGTCCAGTCATGATTCAGAGTTCTGAAATAGTTGATTCTGGTCTTTTTTTTGGTCCAGTTTAGTGGTTGTTTTGGTGGAGAGACCAACTCCTTGAGCTTCCTACTCTGTCATTTTGAGTAACATCTGTCCATTTCCTTTAAGTTTGTTTTTCCTGGTCCTTTCTGGGAGTAGCTGTCTTAAACATTCTCTTCTGGTCAACCTAGGTTTGAGAATGGGGAGGGCTTATCTGTCCAGAAACAACCATTGTTAACAGCCTAGCATGAAATATTTTTCTATGAATTATCTTCTATATGCACACATATAGTTTTTCTTTTACCCAAGACAGTTCAGACTTTTACTTAAAAATTCATGAACATCTTTTCAAGTCAATAAATACACTTACATATGCCATCATTTTTACTAGCAATGTATTGTTCTAAAATATGAAATTATAATAATTTACTTAATCTTTTTGCTGTTAGGCTGTTTCTAACTTTTATTTTTCTTACAAACAAGTCTGTAACAAACATTCTTGTAACTAAATCTCTGCACACATCCTAAGTGATTCCCTTAAATTCTCAGAAGTATAACAGGCGCATAGGAATACATTTCAAAGGCTTCTAAAACACATTGCCAAACTGGAGAATAAGTTTTCTAAAAGAAAATTAGAGAGATTTCCAAAACTGCCCTAGAATAGCTTCCAAAATATGATCTAAGAAAAGGGAACAGTAAATATAAATCAAGAATGAAACATGATGAGATCATTTGATGGAAATTTTTAGTTTCTTCAGGTTTGCTTCCCCCATCCTCCACCCCCCACACAGACATACACACTGATGTCTTGTAATGATTAGAAAAAAATTCTTATATTAAAAAAAGCAAGTAGAGGCCACTACAGAGAAGAAAGGATATCAGGTTGAGTAAGTAGTATCATTTAGGAAACTATATAAGAGGATACATGGGGAAGTGGGACCAGGAAAGAGTGACTATGAGAACTCAATTAGTACTTTCATTCAGACAACTACTAAAAAGCTCACCCTCTGACCATATTACATAAAATCTGACCCTATTACCAATATTCTCATGAGCTCATTCTGTAACATGAGACACGCTATTATTTATTTCACAGCATAATACATGACAGATTAAAACTGTCCTTATTAAAAGCACAGCTCCTGCCAGGCCAGGACTGTTTAAGTCGCAGGCTGGTTCTAGTTTACATGGTTACCTACATTCCAATCCAGCTTAGAAAGTCAACAGGGCTCAGTGAATTAATCAAGTTACTATTAAAGAGCTGTTGGCTCTGCTGTTTCTCTTCTAAAATATCACATTACCTCACTGTGTGACCATAAACAAACTAATCAGCCTCCACCAAAACTAAATGAGCGTTGTTACCTAATGATCATGGGAATGACTTCCAGTCATCCATTCTCAGCTTCTCAGAGCCAAAAAATGAAGTGTGGGATAGCAGGCAAATTTAAAAGCAAGGCTTTTCTCTTACTTTTCCCTCATATTAGAAAAGCAGACAGGAAATAGAGGCAATAGTTTAAGGAAACAAAAGGCCTGGAGAAGCAACACATCTTGAGCTGTCCTACTCTCCTCTCCCACAGACTCTTCTCCATCATCCAAATGGCACAGCAAAAGGTGTCACTTGATATTTACTTATTAGACAAGAGGTTTTTAACAAAAAAAGCCCTTGGATCTTGAGACTTGACCACTACTTGCTTTAATGGGCCACAAGAGGGAGCCCTGCAGTCACCATATCTGCCACCTTAAAACCAGAAAAATCATTTGGATGCATATAATCATGAATTACACTTAGAGATTGTTTAAATTTTTTTTTAATTCGGTGCTATTAAGGTTTTAACTCTAGTCTAGGGCAAGATCATGTTGAACGATAACTGAATAAAAAATCTGAAGACATTCTATAGTCTAACCTCCTTTTTCCTTAATTTTCCTCAAAAAGAACAGGAGCTGTATCTGAAAGCTTATTGTTGATACTGAATCATTACATTTATCTACAGTCTTCTTGGAAGAATTTTTACATTTAGCATGTGTGGATAAATAGGGAAAAAATAGCTAGGTGCTTATTAGAGCAATGGTCTTCATTAGGGCAGATGTGCCGACACAGAGAGGCAGGAGAGCACAGTGGGTAAAGACATGGGCTTTGCAGTTACACACCTGAGTGTGAATCCCAGCTCGGCCACTTTTACTACTTTTGTGACATTAGGAAAATTATTTAATGTCTATGATCCTCAGTTTTCTCACTGTAAAATAGGCCTCACAGGACTGTTACAAAAATTAAATGAGGTAATATATGCAGCAATATGTCTTTCTGGGCAAAGGATAAACACTTAACATTAATGGCTATAGTGACTATTGTAGAGACCAAATTTTTTTTTAATTAAGGTATAATTGACATATAACATTATATTAGTTTCCGGTTCAAATATTTTTAAACACATGACTTCACACTATTGATTTTAACAAAACCAGATTTATTCTTCATGACAGCATAGCGTCATCCTGAAGACCACTGCATACTCTTACATACTGTAGAAATAAGCACACACATTTGAAAGATTTCAAAATATGCATAAAATCTCATTATTTTAAAATATATAGACAGTCCAAGCCTTGTTACAAATCAAAGAAATAAATGAGCCTCTCAGATCAATGTTAACAAGAGAATAAACTGTATTCCCTTAAGCAATTCTTACAACTTAAGTTTGCAGAATTCAATGTTCACTTTGACAGGATTTGATAAAATAGTCAATATAAAACCCCTTTAAAGATTACTCTTATTATAGTTATGGATTAGACATTTTCTACCCTTCGGAGATGGGTCTGTGATATGTGGATCCCTCTTCTGCTTAAACTCAGGACTTGTACATAGCTCATTATTCATTACATTCTTAATTCCCTTATTGGTGAGCTGAGAAAGAAAGAAGGAAAAGAAAGTCACAAGGCCTTAATGTGTAACACACAAAATGAAGCCTAAAGTTAAATCTCAATTTCCCCAATTTTCCAAAGCACAAGTAGAATTAAACTACCATTAAATTATATTAAGATTAAGGTCCAATCCAGATCAGTTCCCTAATTTATGCCATGAAGTTAGAGAAGATATCTAGGAGATAGAATACTTCATTCTTTCAATTTGGGACAAAGAAGAAACAAAAATCAGTAGTTTTCAAATGCACGTATTTCACAATCATCTGGAAAGTAGATACATTTTTTAAAATACACAGACGTGGGGCAGCGTTCTCCGTTTCCTAATTCGATTCACCACAGCAGTGCTCACCCGTACAAGTACTGCCTGGGAAGGGGACTGTAATAGGAAGGAGGTGGGAACGTTCATGATGAAAGAGGACATGAGATTATTGTTTCCTGTGATGTCTCCATGAACTATTACAGAAATTTTGTTTTTAAAACAACCAAACATGATTTCAAGACAAATGAATTACTGGGAACAAACTGAAGTTTAATACAAACTCTAGACAAAATACGACCCCAGTCTACAATACCACAAGTCTAAGTAGAGGCTGGCATGCTCACATTTGAACAAGAGAGTAAAGCACAAATGAGGCACAGCCACCGTAGCAGGTCAAACAAATAATAGCTGAAAAAATATTCCTGTACATAGGAAAGTAACAACCAGGCAGTACAGAACAAAAGATAATAAAAAAACACTTCAACAAAGAAAAAGTCATGGCTAAGGGAAATGTCAAGCAGCAACTTTTATGCTTAACGTGAAGAAGCAGTAAAAGCTTCCAAATATAACAGGATCTACCTGTGTGTGGGAGTTACTATATATTAGAGACTGAGATCATCTAAGACAACAAAATCAGTACGACACAAGCTTTTAAGCTCACAATATACACAGAAACAGATATTCTTCCTGATCATATAACTAAGTATGAAACAAGTACCCAAGTCTAGCACAGCCCTGTTAGGAAGACAGAAAACCACCCCAAATCAAACACACATGAGGATCTAAGGGAAAATTTAGGAACAGTTCTGTATGTTTTCATAGTGGGTCATTACATCAAAGACAACATGAGACATTTGATTCAACAGAAAGGCAGCAACCAGGCCAAATTTGGTTAACTTAAAATACAGATTATTTTTAGAGAACTACAAATGGGACCCTATAAAATTTAATTGGTAGAAGATATACAGTTTTAGTCAATTTGAAGTGACAAGAATATATTCAGTCTCTATCATGAGCCAGAGGCTACCAGAGACCAGGAATAAAAAGATGAATAAGACTAAAAGCCTTAAGTTCAGAACTGTTAGGCTACCATGTAAATATCCTGAAAGGTTCCCTTGCTGCCCTAGTATGGGGTGGAGTAAAGTGCTAAAATGAATAAAAAGCTCGAGATAATGGGCAAAACACATTTATACGGAACGAAACATTACCATGTGCCAGGAGTAAGAGAAAATGGAAAAAACTGCATTTGTGTGGACTGTAAAGAAACTTGTATTACATCTTGTCCAAAGCTGGCAAAGATCATGCCTTCCAGTCTGGATGACGTCAGTAAGATTTGGTGAATTCCATGAAAAGAAGTAACTGTCAAGCTGGCGGTTTCCATTACGTAGTATTTAATAATTATGCGAGAATCTTTCAAAAGAACACATCAGATTTTTTAAGTGCACAGTGGAGTAGAATTATAATAAATCTTTTATGTTTAAAGATATTAGCATTTATTATTATGTAAGCTAACAATAATGTATAACTAAAAGAGTGATTTATTAGATTTAGGGACATAAATTTAGAGCAAACAGATGAATTCTGACAAAAAGTCAAGATGGAATTCATTTTATCAAGTCCAATTAATTTAAGATTCAAAATATTATATTTCAAGACATCAGGTATATGGCCTATTGAAGAGAGAAAACTATTTGGGGTTCTTAATCCAGACTACTGGAAGTAAGCCAAATTACTCAAAAGGGGGAAATTGACAGGAGGGAGTCTCCTGGCTATCTCTACAGACTTGAGTGAAAGCAGAAACGTGAGGAAGACTGGTGAGGAGAAGCTGTCACATTAAGGAATGATGCTGAGGAACAAAGAAGCCCACATTAGGAAGACACAAGCTCTGCGGCACCTTTCAGTTTAAACCACTCTACTGTCAGCCTAACATCTCTGTCAGTCTCTTGCTCTCTCTAATCAATCAACTTCTCTCTCCCTCTTCTTTCCCCTCACTATCTTTCCCTCCCAATTTGCTAGTGCTCATTGTTATTCTCAAACTTAGAATTTTCACAACATGATATCAAGAGACTAAACAGATTAAAACTAGTTGAATGAAAGACATCAAGAATCAGTTTATTAAATGCTGGAAGACCAGAAATCTGTACCTGAGTGGGAGTGATTCCCAGACAGGGCAGATCTGAGGGTTAGGGATCTCCTAAAAATGGGATGAAATCTGAAGCATCTCAGTAGGTCTTGAAGAAGTGCTAATGCCAACGTTTTCAGTTTAAGTATTTGTCAGAAACCAATCATCTACCTGTATAAAAACCGGACCATTAAATCTGACCAGCTTAAAAAAAAAAAGGTATATAAAATGATCACAGACTTAGAAGACTAGCTATCCTATCCGCTGGTGACCCTGTAGCCCTCAAAGCCATCACAGGATTCCACGCACAGTTAGCGGGGACAGACACAGGGGAGAAGAGGTTAAATAAGCAGCATCAATCTTAGTTTTTTGCTGCCTAAATCATTAACATTTAACATACTGTGAATACTTACGGATTAGTTGTAACACTTTTTCAACTGCATGACCAGAAACTGAGCTTTCTGTTCAATAAGCAGTCACACACCTTCTCTCAGGTTGAATAAAAATTTGTGACTAAGGTGAGCATCTGAAAATTTTAGCAGCATCTTTAACGAGCTATGCTCTTCCAAATTTCTTAATAAACACAAGCCATTCATGTCATTCCTACTGATATGTATGTTCTATTTAAATTGCAAAATGGACACTTCCCAGAGAAGAAAATAAGACTTTGAAACAATACTCCAAGGAATGTTTCTGCTCATCCCAAAATAACATCAACAATGAGCTCCTAGGTGAAAAACCCCTTTCTCAAACTCATAAACTATCTAAATATGAACGACATTTTTATCTTTTGCGCTATAACATAAAGGTAGTTAATAAGAACACAAACAAAGGTAAAAGAATGGTTCAGAAAATCTCTTTAGTGAGAGATGATATCTGGGAAAAGTTTTTGATTTATTGTCCCATAGAACCAAGATAACACCTGATAAATTCACTGAGAAGTTAGCATGACCGTTCCACTAAAAAGATCAGAGGAAAAAATAAGCTAGTTAAGAATGAAAGTTCTGTATGACATATCCATTTTAGGAAAGATTTAACTTAAAAATTACAGTAGAACTTACTGATTAAAGCAGAATCATTACAGCAAAGTTCCCAGATTAACCCTGGCTATAGATTTATACCAGATCTTTACTTATACCAGATCTACACTTCTTGGCAAAGAGGATTCATGATCACCACACCCCGCCCACCCGCCCCCCCGCCATAAGCATGAATGCAAGTACGTTTCAAACCATCTTCCGAAAGTTTGAACTCTCTCAGTTCTTTATAAACAACCACAGAACTCGTCTAATACCAGTTAATAAACAAATATGTAAATATGATTTTTAATAGTGCATAATTTAATTACCATACTTTAAAAACTTTTTGTTTGGATGTCATTTCAAAACACAAATATAAAACACAAAAAGTTGCAAAACTAAAAAAAGCACAAGGAATACCCTTTATCACATACCCTTTACTCAGATTTGCCAGTTACCATTTCACTCTATTTGCTTTATCATTTGCACTGAGTGTGTGTTTATCTGACTCTTTTTCTGAACATTTGAGGGTAGGTGATAAACATTCTGGTCTTTTACCCCTAAATATTTCAGTGAATAACACTACAATTTAACACATTTTCCTATTATAAAAACGCCAAAGTGAACATCTTCACACCTACATTAACATTTATATACGATTATTGCCTGTGTATACATTCCTAGTGTGAAATCAAAGAGAAAAGAATATTTAGGACTCGATGCCCCGCTGAGGAGCTGCCCTCATGAAAATCTGTAACAACGTAAGCTTTATCACCAGCACCTTAGCTGATCATTTGTTTAACTTGCTAAGTTTGATAGGAATTTGTTTAGTAATGAGGTGTCATATTGTTTCTGCATTTAATATACTTCTGTGTTCTTCTTTTTCTTCTTTTGCCTCTTTAAACCCTTTAGAAAGACTCCAAGTCAGAACTTGCTGCGTTATAAGGTCTATGACAAATCCTGTTGTGAAGATAAATTTATAAGCCTTAAGAGAATAAGGATTTATGACAAAAGACAATTCAAACGACAAAAACTTAAGGCAGAAAAAATTGTGATATCTAAACGATAAAATTACTGTTGAGGGCCTACTTGTTAAGGTGGGAGCCTAGAATTGTTCCCTAACTGGCCAGCCATCTTAAGGAGAATGCATGCTGATACTGTAAACCCAAACACTGTTTATAATAAACCATATATATAAAAAATCTTGGGGCCGGCCCAGTGGCGCAGTGGTTAAGTTCGCATATTCTGCTTCTCAGTGGCCGGGGGTTCGCCAGTTCGAATCCTGGGTGCGGACATGGCACTGCTTGGCACGCCATGCTGTGGTAGGTGTCCCACTTGTAAAGTAGAGGAAGATGGGCACAGATGTTAGCTCAGGGCCAGGCTTCCTCAGCAAAAAGAGGAGGACTGGCAGCAGTTAGCTCAGGGCTAATCTTCCTCAAGAAAAAAATCTTAAAAGAAGAGCTAAGTCTTGTAGTGTAGATCTCTAATTTCCAGGTAAATTTAGTAAAGACAATTATGATAAATATGGAGAAAATCATAATGCAGAAATTAGTTAAAACTATTCCAGTACCTAAATAAACAGCAGCAGCACCTCACAGATAGAACACATAGAAGAAACACTAAATTCTAGATACATAATAGTTATGATAACTAGGCTAATAGTATTTTTGTGTGTGTTACTTTGGTGAGGAAGATTGGCCCTGAGCTAACATCTGTGCCAGTCCTCCTCCATTTTGTATGTGAGTTGCCACCATAGCATGACCTGATGAGTGGTGTAGGTCCACACCCAGAATTTGCTTTGGTGGCCTGTGACCCCGGGTCGCCAAAGCAGAGCATGTCAAACTTACCACTACACCACTGGCTGGCCCCAAGTATACTATATGTTTTTAACCTGTTGATATGCATTTCCTCCTGTATTTTAAGCTTTCCCTCTCTTTAAGAAAGACTTGACCTTGGTTACAAAGTAGAGGATAGGCTGCAGGATAGAAACACTGAAAGTAAGGACAGTGGTTTAAGAGAATACCAGAGTAATCCCAGACAGTGGTGATAAAGGTCTGAATAAAGCAAGACAGGAGATAAGGAGGACAGAGAGGAGAGTAATATGACAGTTATTTTCAGTTGCAAAATACATGGGATTTATCACAGAAAACACAGTGGATTTAAGCAATGAAAGAGCAGAAAGAGACAAGAATATTACAACAGGTAAAGTAATAGTAAGTTTAAGGTAAAAACCAAAGAAATGCACAGAAGAGGTGAGTTGAGGAGCTGTGGACCGAGAAAATTCTAGCTTCAATGAATTTAATACACCTATCCAGAACTGTATAATCAGAACATCTAGAAACTATTTTAACTTCAGCAGGCAAGTTTTTGCGTCGTTGTGAAAAATAAAATCTTACTTTTAATTATATACAAGGGAGAGTGCATGTTACTAAAGTCTTAAACGCTGAGTCCCTCTGAAGGTTGGAACCCATTCTGCAGAGCCGCCGAGGGGCAGCTGCCTTTGCCAGTCTGGAGAAGAGAAGGCCTGAAGATGGCTCACGGGAGGTTTAGTCACAGCAGCAGCACATGCTCACTCCCTGATTAGATCACATTTCACAAAACATACTAGATTAAAATGTTTTATTTTAAGAATTCTGAGCTGTGTGATCAACAGAACCCACTATTCCAGTAAGGAAGAATGATTCATTTTTTCTCTAATAAAAGAACCCTCCAAATTCTATCAACATTTTGGGTTAGAGAGACTCTCATTTTGTAGTAACTACAGGATCAGTTCTAGGGTGACAGTCAATTTCCAACTACAAGCTAGAGTCTTAGACATTCGCCATCTTTTGTAACCAATCAGCAGGATGCGGTCGAGAGGAGACTGCTGCTCTGCAAGCTGAGCCGCCTCCCGTACGCTAAGATACCATGCTACCAAGGTTCCACATCGGCAGATCAGGCTAGACGCATAGATCCCCAAACCCAATTTAACATCCTCAAGCCTGGCAGTGCTTCACTATTTTCAACCATTCTGTGTCATTAGGTTTCATTTTTTACCCAATCTGAGCATATTTCTCTGTTAGAAGGAATGTTTCATCCATTTATCTTTATCACCATCATCAGTATCTTTGGTCTCACTTCTCTCATTTTGTTCTTCAGATTTTACATTATTTGCTCCTGGTTTTGTAATGATTTACAAGGTATCCATCCTATTTTAATTCCATCAGAGATTACCTCCAAAAATTTGATCATGTCCAACTTTTCTCTTTCACCAAAAAGTCCCATTATGTTCCCTATTTAAGACTTCCAACATCTCATAACAATTATATTTTTAAAATATTTTATTTCACTAAATTCAGTGAAAGACAAGGGGTATACTAGAGACTCCCAATACAATTGCACTTTTTGTTATAATGTCAATATTTAAACTTAAACCCTTTTACTTATATCCTTACTCATCACCAATTTTTGTATAATGCAATATTTACAGATAATTTTATTTAAACTTTTCAATGAGTAATACATTCACATGAATCAAAAATTCAAAAAGATGTACAACAAAAAGTTTCTTTCTCTCTCATGTTCTCAAGCTACCCAGTTTCACTTGTGGAAACAACCAATGTTACCAATTTCTAATGTTTAGCTACAGAAAAAATTACATATTGAATCATCCTTGCTTCCTTCCGTGAAACAAACCCACTAAGTCTGGAGTAGTATTCTTTTATGCTGTTGGAATTCTTTTTGCTAAAATTTTTTCAAAGATTTTTTTTTTAGAGACATTTACAGAGAGAGTATTATACTTGTTTCTTAAAAATTATATTTGCTTTATAAAAATAACTTTGAATGATTCCTTTTTCTGTAACCTAAAAGAATTTAAAGAGCTTTGAAACTAATTATTAGTCTTTTAAAGATCCTGAACAATCTGCCTGTAAAACCTCTGAACCTCATGCTTTTAGAGGGTAACACGTGGATTTTCACAACTCCTTTACACTCTTGAAATCACTGATGGTTCCAAAGAGCTTCAGTTGATGTGAGTTATAGTTATTGATATTTTACCATGATAGAAATTAAAACAACATTTTTAATACTTATTTATCATTTCATTTAAAAATGACATAATAAGACTTCTGGTTTCTGGATCTACATGTAAGGAGCTTAGAAGTCGCCACTCTGTCCTAACAAGTAACAAGTCCTTGTTTTACTTGTCGAACAGACTGAAAAACGAACAACTAACTCTTCTTGGATCTATAAGAGAGGTGAGGACACAGTGCAAACCTCCGCCCTCAAGACTGGAAAGATCAACAGGCGACGAGGAGGAAGAACAACTTACTGGAGCAGAACCTCACGAACGGAAACCTCCTGGGGAACCAGTGTCAGGGTAGGGAAAACTCAACTAGTTGAATTTCTGGAGGCTCAGTGTGGACAACTCCGAGAGTTAAAAACTCCAGGGAAACCCAGTCATGGGGGAGCACAACAATTGTGTGAGATTTACCTCCAGGAGCTTGACCAGGTTCCCACAGCAAATGTCTGCCAAAACTCACACAAGAAGACATAGACAATCTGAATAGGCCTACAGCTATTAAAGAAATGGAATCAATAATTAACAACCTTCCAAAACAGAAAACACCAGGCCTAGATGGGTTCAGTGGTGAATTCTACCAAACATGTAAGGAAGAAATTATACCAATTCTCTACAATCTCTTTCAGAGCATAGAAGCAGAGGGCATATTTCCTAACTGACTCTGAAGCCAAAATTACTCTAATACCAAAACAAGACACAGATATTATAAGAAAAGAAAATTACAAACCATTATCTGTCATGCACATAGATGCAAAAATCCTCAACAAAATATTAACATATCAAATCCAAAAAAGTATAAAAAGAGTTATACACTACAACCAAGTGGAATTTATCACAGGCATGCAAGGCAGCTCAACATTCAAAAATCAATTAATCTAATCAATCTCATCAGACTAAAAAAGAAAAATCACACCATCATATTAATAGATGCAGAAAAAGCATTTGACAAAATCCAACACCCTTTCATGATAAAAACTCTCAGTAAATTAGGAATACAGTCATGTGTCGCTTAACAACAGGGATATGCTGTGGAAAACACGTTAGGCAATTTTGTTGTTGCACGAACATCATACAGTGCACTTACACAAACCTAGATGGTATAGCCTACTACACCCTAGGCTCTTGTGGGACCACCATCATATACACAGTCTGTCATTGACCGAAACATCATTATGCAGCATATAAATGTATAGAGAACTTTCTCAATTTGATAAAGAATATTTACAAAAACCTTACAGCTAACATACTTAATGCTGAGAAACCTGAAACTTCCCCACTAAGAGTAGGTACAGGGCAAGGACGTCCCCTCTCACCGCTCCTGTTCAACATCATACTGAAAGCCCTAGCTAATCCAGTAAGACACAGATTAGGAAGGAAGAAACAAAACTTTCTTTGTTCACAGATGACATGATTGTCTATGCAGAAAATCTGAAATAAACAAAAAACCTCCTGGAACTAATTAACAATTATAGCAAGGTTGCAGGATACAGGTTAATATAGAAAAGTCCACTGCTTAGGGAAGTCCTATACACCAGCAATGAACAAATGGAATTTGAAATTAAAAACGCAATACTATTTACAAGTAGCACTCTCCAAAAAGAAATACTTACATATAAAGCTAACAAAATATGTACAAGATCTATATGAAGAAAACTACAAAACCTGGATGAAAAAAATCAAAAAAGAACTAAATAAATGGAGATATTCCACGATAGTGGATAGGAAGATTCAACATTGTTGTCAGTTCTTCCAAACTTAACATACAGTTTCAACGCAATCCCAATCAAAATCCTAGTAAGTTACCTTGTGGATATTGACAAGCTGATTCTAAAGTTTATATGGAGAGGCAAAAGACCCAGAATAGGCAACTCAGTATTGAAGGAGAAAAACAAAGGTGGAGGAAGACCGGCCCTGTGGCTGAGCGGTTAAGTTTGCCTGCTCCGCTTCAGCAGCTGAGGCTTTTGCTGGTTTGGATCCTGGGTGTGAACGTAGTGCCGCTCATCAAGCCGTGCTGAGGCAGCATCCCACATAGCAGAACCAGAAGGACCCACAACTAGAATATATACAACTATGTACTGAGGGGCTTTGGGGAGAAGAAGAAGAAGAAGAAAAAAAGGCAGAGGGCTGACACTACTGACTTCCAGACTGACTATAATGTTACAGTAGTCAAGGTAGTGTGATATTGGTGAAAGAACAGAGAGGCAGCTCAATAGAACAAAAGAGAGAGCCCAGAAACAAAGCCACATAAATATACCCAACCAATCTTTGACAAAGGAGCAAAGGCAATACAAGGGAGCAAAGATAGTGTCTTCAACAAATGATGTTGGAACAACTGGACATCCACATGCAAAAAAATGAATCTACACACAGACCTTACACTCTTCACAAAAATTAACTCGAAATGGATCATAGGCCTAAATATAAAATACAAAACTATAAACCTCCTAGAAGATAAAACAGGAGAAAATCTAGCTGACTTTGGGTATGGAGATACCATTTTAGAAACAACAAAGACAAGGTCTATGAAAGAAATAATTCATAAAATGGACTTTATTAAAATTAAAAACTTCTGCTCTGCTAAAGACAAGGTCAAGAGAAAGATAAACCACAGTACGGAAGAAGATACTTGCAAAGACATCTGACAAAGGACTGTTATCCAAAATACAGGAAGAACTCTTAAAATTCAACAATAAGAAAACAACTTGATTAAAAAATGTTAAAAACCTTAACAGCCACCTTACCAAAGAAGATATACAGACAGCAAATAAGCATATGAAAAGATGCTCCACAGGGAACTGAAAAATTAATTAATAATTAATTAATTATTGCTACACACTTACTAGAATGGCTAAATCCAAACACTGATAACACCAAATACTGATGAAGATATGATGCAACAGGAACTCTCATTCACTGCTGGCAGGTATGCAAAATGGTACAGCCACTTCAGAAGACAGTTTGGCAGTTTCTTACAAAACTAAACCTACTTTACCATATGATCCTGCAATAGGGCTCCTTGGAATTTACCCCAAAAAGCTGAAAACTTATGTCCACACACAAACCTGCACGCAGATGTCTGTAGCAGCTTTATTCTTAAGTGCCAAAACTTGGAAGCAACCAAGACGTCCTTTGGTAGGTGAATGAATGAATAAACTGTGGCACATCCAGACAATGGAATATTATTCAGTGCTAAAAAGAAATGACCTATGAAGTCATGAAAGACAAGGAGTAACCTAAAATGCACATTACTCAGTAAAAGAAGCCAATCTGAAAAGGCTACATACTGTATAATTCCAACTACATGACATTCTGGAAAAGGCAAAGCTATAGAAGAAAGAAAAAGATCAGGAGTTGCCCGGGGTTGGGGGAAGGAGGGGCAAATAGGTGGAGCATAGAGGACTTTTAGTGCAGTGAAAATATTCTGTGTGATACTATAATGATGGAGACATGTCATGACACATTTGTCCAAACCCACAGAACATACAACATGAAGAGTGAACCCTAATGTAAACTATGGACTTGGGTGATTACGACGTGTCAATCTAGGTTCAGCCATTAGAACAAATGTACCACACTGGTTAGTGACGTTGATAATAGAGGAGGCTATGCATGTGTGGGGCAGAGGGATGTGGGAGACCTTCCTCTTCATTTTGTTCTGAACCTAAAACTGCTCTAAAAAAAGTAAAAAAAAAATAACATAACAAACCCATAACATGTCAACATAAATAACATTTTTATTTTAAAAAAACCTCTGTTTTCCTAAACAAAAAATAAAATTAATCCAGAGAATGTCACTGTTTTACATTTTTTACAAATCTCTTTAATGTCTGGAGATATCACACATCATGTAGCCTCTGAAAAACTCCTCTACACCTTTGAGAAAGAATGAGAGTGAAAAGGGCAAATACTGTCTCAGTATTATTACGGAAATAGTTTTAACCTCACGGAGCCCGGAAAGGGTTTTGAGCATCCCAGACCACACTTTGAGTATTGCTGGTTTAGTTTACCTATCTTTTCTTTTCTGCATTCAGTTTTGACAAGTCATAATTTTCAAGAAAATTATCTGGATCATACACGTATTCAAATATATTTTTAGAGTCAAGCAAAGTAGTCTTTTTTATTCTTTAATTTCCTTTATATTTGTTAGCTTTCCCCTTATTTTTTATTCTGAAAATTCATCTTAACTCAATTTACTCCACTGATTAAGTTAGCCACCAGTTTACCTATTTTATTATAATCAGCTTCTATTTAGTTTATTTTTATTTTAGTTCTCTAATTAATTTCTGCTTTTTATATTTACTAATTGATTTCTTCACCTTTTCTTAGGTGTACTTTGTTATGCTTTTTCTAACTTCTTGAGTTTTGACTACTTAATTCACTTATTTCATTCTTTCTCATTTATTAATATATTTTTAATGCTATGAATTTTCCTGTAAGCACTGCTTTAACTGAATTTCACAGGTTTTTAATATAGTCTTTAATTACCTTTTTTTTTTTTTTTTACAGTCCACAAAATCAGTTTCCATTTCCTCTTCTGAAGAAATATTTCAGAACTTTAAAAATTTCCAGGTGGTCAGGTCTTTTCGTTTTCTAGCTCTGCTAGTAAATTCTAGCTTTAGTGCTCCTACTTCCCCCACTAGCTGTCTCTCTTTCTTTCCTTTTCCTCGCAGCAAAAGTCTCTAATGGAGTTGTCTGTACTTGCTAAATCTAATTCCTCTCTTCTGTTCTCTCTTAACTTCATTCTAATCACCAAGTTTCCCCTACCACCACCTCCATATTGCTAAATCAATTCTCATTCCTCATCTTATTTGACTTATCAGCATAGTTTGGCAAACTTAAAACACGAAAATTTGATTTTTTCATGTATGATATGATTAAGGGGTCAAATTAAACCTGATATACCCTGACTGAATTACTAACCCTCAGAATCACAAGCATAAAAAAGGGTTGTCGTTTTATGCCAGTAAGTTTTGGGGTCAGTTGTTACTATTGAAAGGGGTAACTCTCCAAAGAGGCCCCAAGCATCGCTGCATATACTTGCTGGGTGTGTCAAGAACACCAAGCCCTGATCAACCTCGACCTGGGCCATTTCTCAGGAGTGTGTTTGCAGCTAGCAACCTTGAATGATAAGTAACAGAACAAAGAGTAGTCTTACCACAAAAGGGGTAAATTCTCCAAGCTCACTCTTCCTCAGATGTGTGCACTGTATCTACATAAATCCCTCTGTGTTGTCTCTGTGGAACATTGGGTGAGTGGGGGGCTGTAGCACTGGAAGAACTGACACATTATGATGTTTACGTTGCTTGCTGTGCTATGAATAATAAAGTGAAATACTGTCTCTGACCCATGAGCCTTGTGTCTTCTCTCAGCAGCCACAAAGCAGTAACAGGTTAACTTACAAGGTAAAAATCTCAGACCCTTCACAATTCTTGACAGGTACAGAGCAATAGATAACTGGAACATATTCCATATGTCTCTTTTGTATTTCCTATCTTTTGCCTCATTGTGTTTCATTCTAAATATTTTCTTCTGACCTATATTCCAATTCAGTAATTCTTTCTTCATTTTGGTCTTATTTCCTGTTAAAATCATCTCCAATGAGTACTTATTTAACGTATGGTATTTTTTCAGTCTTATAATTTCCATTTGGTTCTTTTTTACCATTTCCAGTTCTCTACTGAAATCCTCAATCCTGTCTCTTTTTTTCTGTCAACATAACTACATTTAGTTATTTTAAAGACCATGGACAATAATTCCATTATTAGAATTTCCTGTGGATATTTCTATTGTCTGTAGTTTCCTCCTCATTTTTTGTAACACTGTCTTGTTCCTTATGCCATTTTTAATTCAGTGCATGATACTGCATATAAAAAATTTAGATGCGGGGCCGGCTACGTGGCCAAGTGGTTAAGTTCGCACACTCTGCTGCGGCAGCCCAGGGTTTGGATCTTGGGCGCGGACATGGCACTGCTTGTCAGGCCATGCTGAGGCAGCGTCCCACATCCCACAACTAGAAGGACCTGCAACTAAGATATACAACTATGTACAGGGGAGGTTTGGGGAGATAAAGCAGGAAAAAAAAAAAAAAAAAAAAAAGATTGGCAACAGTTGTTAGCCCAGCTGCCAAGCCTTAAAAAAAAAAAAAAAAAAATTTAGACGCAACTTGAGACAGAGTAATGTCACCTTCCCCCAAAGAGAATTAAGATTTACTTCTAGCAGGTAGCTAGAGGTACTAAAGTCACACATCACCTTAGTCTAATCATTGAGTATTTCAAAGCTGGGATTTATTTCTAAAGTATAGCACTTTGAGGTTCCAAATTAAGCACTGAGAGTTTACCAGGACCAATCCTCCAACCTTGGTGATCTACAAACACCTATTTTTGTTTTTCTAGCCTATTAAAAAAAATTTTATTGTATAAGTTTAAGGTAAACAGCTTTATGATTCAACATCTATATATACTACAGGGTGATCACCATACATCACCACACAGTTGATCCCCTCACCCATTCTGCCCATCCCCCAATCCCCTTCCCCTCTGATAACCACTAATTTGTTCTCTGTATCTATGAGTTTTTATTTGTTCATTTTTTTTAGATTCCACATGGGAGTGAAATCATGATATTAGACTTTATCCATCACTTATTTCACTCAGCATAATACCCTCAAAGTCTATCCATGTTGTCACAAATGGCAAGATTTCATTCTTTTTTATGGCTCAGTAGTGTTCCATTGTATACATACATACATACACACACACACAGAGCACATCTTCTTTATTCATTCATCCATCTGTGGACACTTAGGTTGTTTCCGTATCTTGGCTATTGTAAATAACACAGCAAGGAATGGTGTGCGTATATCTTTTCAAATTAGTGTTTTCATGTTCTTTGGATAAATACCCAGAAGCAGAATTGCTGGATCATATGGTAGGTCTACTTTTAATTCTTGAGGGTCCTCCATACTGTTTTCCATAGTGGCTGTACCAATTTACATTCCCACCAACAGCGCAAAGGGTTCCCTTTTCTCCATATCTTCACCAATACTTATTTCTTGCCTTTTTGATAATAGCCATTCTGACAGGTGTGAAGTGATATCTCACTGCGGTTTTGATTAGCATTTCCCTGATGATTAGTGATGCTGAGCATCTTTTCATATACCTGTTGGTCATGAAAAATGCCTATTCAGGTCCTCTGCCCATTTTTCAATCAGATTGTTTGAGGAGTTTTTTGAGAAAGATTGGCTTTGACTTCAAATCTGCCACCAAATCTCCTCTTTTTTGCTGAGGAAGATTGTCCCTGAACTATTACCTGTGCCCATCTTCCTCTATTTTATATGCGGGACACCTGCCACAAAGTGGCTTAAGTGGTGCACAGGTCTGCACCTGGGATCTGAACTGGCAAACCCTGGCCTGCCAAAGCAGAGCATGTGAACTTAACTGCTATGTCACCAGGCCAGCCCCCAGACTGTTTCTTTTTTTGATATTGAGTTGTATGAGTTCTTTATATATTTTGGATATTAACCCCTTATCGAATACATCATTTGCAAATATCTTCTCCCAATCAGCAGGTTCTTTTTGTTTTGCTGATGGTTTCCTTCATTGTGCAAAAAAACTTTCAGTTTGACGTAGTCCCATCTGGTACTAAAGTTACAGACCACCTTAATCTAATCATTCATTGAGATATTTCAAAATTGGGGTTTCTTTCTAAACTACAGCGCTTTGGACTTCCAACTTAAGCATAGAGGATTTACTAGGAGCAATCCCCCAACCTTGGTGAGCTATAAACACCTGTTTTTGTTTTTCTAGCCTTAAGTGTCCATTAGAATCTCTGTTCAGCTTCTGATCCACCTTTCCCAGAATCAGCAGATGCTACTAAGGGGAACAGTAACCTGAAATGCCAGGCTCCCCTCTCTGCCTTAATAGCATTCTGATATACTCAAACATATATTTTTTATATTTTTTCCAGTTTTTCTAATTTTTTAAAATTAGAGTGTTAATCTAAATACTTTATCCAACATTACCAAAAGTAGAACTCCTCCAAAACAGATTTAATGTGTTTAATATTTAAGGGTTTTAGAAGTTCTATTTTTTTCCCTTTTCTCCATTATGGGTTAGACCCATACAATATTGTTTTCAAAATATGCATACTATGGAATATCTTTAAATGTAACGTGTATTTTCAAATAAATCAAAAAGATACACCTTGTTAATTATAAAATACCTTTATAAAATGTCATTTGCACAAAAATATTTTATCTGGAGTAGTGAAGACAAAACATTTGGAATACAACAACTTTTAGAAAAATATATGTATTTTTAAAAAAGAAAAAAATGTACCAAAGTAATTTCACATTTAAATTAGAAAGGAGAAGAAAAACTATATCAGATTTCATATTCTAAGACTTCACAATTCTAATTGCCTCTAAACATTTACTAACATTATCTAGGAATAAAGTGTTATTTATCATGATCCAGTGTTTCTAAAACATTCCAAACATAATATGGTTTATTCTTGTATTCTTTTTCCCTTGGAAAAGTATGTACTTTTATGAAGATATGAAGTTTACTGAAAGTCTATGAGAGATATTGTATCTGCCAAGACTTACCATGAAAAATACGAAAATCAATATACGGATGAGAACCTCTTCTTTCTGATTCAAATCCTGCTCGACTCCTTACGCGTACATCTCCTGTACAGAATCAAGAACAAGACATAAGTTTAGAAGGCTGCCATTTGGGAAGAAGCTCCTATATGCAACAAAAGTCTCTGTGGTATCACATTCGTAAGTAATGGCCCATTAATGATATAAACGGAATAAGTAGTTAGGAGCTAACGTATCTGAAGAGGTTTACAAATTTTCAGTACTGAATTGTAAGGCTAGACGAGGAGTTTTTTTTTTTTTAATTTACCCCTACAATAATAATAATTATTATTAAAATCTATATTTTAAAGTTAGCTTTCTGAAAGATGATTCAAGTGTATGATAATCCAACCTAATATCTTATTTATTAAGTGTCTACTGTGTGCCTAGCACTATACTACAAGCTATAGGGATAGGAAAAAATAGAAAATACATTATTTATTCTCAAGTAGTTCATTATTTTTTAAAATGTAACAGAAAAGTTAAATGTTCGAAGTTTGCCTTCAATGTTTAATTCTATCAATCTTCTCTTTTCTCACTGACAGTGGGTATGCTCAAGGCCTTTAGTTGGGTCTTAGACTTTGGTCTTGATACGTTCAGTACTGTTCCTACATGTATCCATCTGACTTTCAGATCTACTTCTCCATACAACAACACAACCACTGCAACCATGTACCAGATACTCTTTTTGTGTTTCATAGGCATTATTTTATTTAATTCTCTAATCAACTCTAAGAGATAGGAATCTTAACCTCCCATTTTACAGACGGAGAAACTGAGCTTTTGAGAAGTTAAGTAGCATGCCTAAACCAGAAAGTTAGTACAAAGGGTGAGTGAGGATTTGAAACCAGCTCTGTGGGCTCCAAAGACAGCACCTTTCCCACTATACAGTCATGCATCACTTAACAACGGGGATACGCTCTGAGAAATGTGTTGTTAGGCGATTTCATCATTGTGCAAACATCATAGAGTGCACTTACACAAACCCAGATGGTACAGCCTACTACACACCTAGGCTATATGGTATTAATCTTACAGAACCACTGTCATATATGTGATCCATCATTGACTGAAATGTCATTATGCAGCACACGACTGTACTCCCACAGCCTCCAAGATCACAACCTTTAACTCTACAGTGCCTATCCCTGTGCTCATGCAACTTGGCTTGCCTAGAAGGCTTTCCTGCTTACTCTTTGCTTCCCTAAGTAAGGCCATCATTTCCTTCAAGGATCCAGTTATCTACCATGAGTCCATCCCACAATGCTAAGTTACTTCTCTCATGTGCTAATTTCCCCACTCAGCAACAAACGTTTCCTGAGCACCCACTACATGTGAGGTCTTAGAAATACAGCAATGAGCCAAATACATAAAGTCCTCGTCTTCATGAAGCTTATCCTTTCATAGAGTGAGACAAACAATAAAACAAATAATAATTTCATTCTATGGAGGATGGTAATAAGTAATATGGAGAAAACTAACGCAAGGTAAGAGGAACAGGGAGGGAGGAGTGATTCATTAGTGTGGTCAAAGAAGGCCTCACTGAAAAGGAGGCATCTTAGCAGGGACCTGAAGGAAGCGAGACAGTGAGCCATATGGCTCTCTAGAGGAAGAGGCTTCCAAGCATAAGGAAGAACAAGTATAAACACCCTGAGATGGGAGCATGATTGGCATGCTCAAGGTCAAGCAAAGAGACCAGCATGGCTGGAGTAAGGTGAGTGAGAGGAACTGGTGGGAGGTGAGGTCAGAAACGTGGTAGGTCAGATCATGTTGAAGCTTTGTGGACCATTATAGTAGCTTTGGCTGTTACTCTAACATAGAAAACCACTGGAGGATTCTGAACAGAGGACTGAGATTGATTTAACTTATATCTGAAAAGGTTCACTCTGAAAGCGTAAACTAGAATCAAGTAGAGGCACAAAGGTACATGCAGAGAGACCATTAAGGAGTAAGTGCAATAAACAAGACAAACACTATGGCCTGGGGGGAGAGGGATAAGGGGAGATGTTGTCAAGAGGTACAAAATTGCAATTATGCAAGTTAAGTTCTGGTGATCTAATGTACAACAATGTGACTACAGTTAATAAAAAAAAACCCACTATGGCTTAGATGGAGATGGTAACAGCACTGGGGTAGTGAGATTCTGGATATAAATGGAAGGTATCCACCGAAAGGATTTGCTGATGAAGTAGACATAAAGTGTATAAGAAATAAGAGTCAAGAATGACTCCAAAATTTTTGACGTGACAACCAGAAGAATGGAGTTACATTTTCTGATGGCAAAAGACTGCAAAATAAACAGAACTGGGGAACACAAATCTTTTAATAGACATGTTAAATGTGAAGTACCCATTATACACCCATTTGAAGATGTTCTACAGAGTTTAAAAAAAAAAAAAAGAGTCTAAAGCTCTGCTTTAAGGAGAGCAGAATCCTGAACATGTTTGCAGAGAGAGATGGAGACAGTAAAGAGGAAAAGGCTGAACATTTGTGGAGGAAATATATGTACTAGAGTAGAATGGAACTGAGGCAAGTAAGACACACAAGTTAACTAAAGAGGGAAAAAGGGAAGAAGAGGAAAAACAGGACATGGGACAAGACTCAGGCTTAAGAGTATGAAAAGCAATTAGTGAGAGAGGCAAAAACAAAAAACAAACAAACAAAAAACCCCAGAAGTAGTGAAGAATAAAGATGGCTCAATATCATAGAAGTTAAGGGAGGAATTCTGCGCATGAGGACAGTAGTCATGGAAAATTCCACTAAGAACAGATGAGTGAAAGTGCCTATTGGAATATTAAAAGTACATTTTTCATAGTATGAATTAAAGTACAAGGGATCAAGGAGTGTGTGGATGAAGAGATAAATCTGGCAAACAGAGGGAGAGAGAAAGAAAATTATACCTATATACACATCTAAATTCATTTTACCTTGTGGACTTGAGTAATACACTAAAAATTTAAGAACCGAGACCAGAAGTAGATAAACAGTCTATCCCGCCAGCCCACTGAGAACAAAATACATCCAGTGACAGGACTCTCTGATGAGATATTTCATGGCCTCATCTTTGTCCACGTCAGCTTGGACATCTCTTTAGTATTTAGCGACTTTACAAATCTAAGACTCTTTTTATGAAGAATACCCAGCATGCAATTTAAAATTGTGTACCTATTACAGAGTCCCAGTTATTAAGCCAGAGATTTCTCAATTACCTGTAACTCTAAAATGCTATTTTTTTCACATCACATTCAATATTGGTTTCTAGACTCTAAACTTCAAAGTAATAGATTATTTCTGCTGCAAACCCCAATGAAAAGCTACATAATGAAAGATATCTCAATATCAAATAACAGAAGATAGTAACAAAATTAACTGATATTGGTACAAAACAAATAAGGCTTACCTAGCATACGAATGTACAATGCAGTCTGATCAGAACTGTCATAGGAAATAGCTCCACGCCTCTAGAAAAAAAATACACACATTTTTAATGCATGACAATTAAATGTGATATAAAATTCAAGTCAACAAACGTGCTTATTATTATTTGTGAAACACTGTGCAAGAGAAGTTAGATATACAAAATGAAAGTAGATATGGCATCTGCTCTTGAAATCTCTAGTTGTGAGAAAGACAATTATAATACTATAGTCAAGCACTACCATAAAAGTGAATACAGAGTGAGAACACACAGAAGGTGGAAATTTAATCGGCCGGACTAAGTTAGACAAGCCCACGTGGGCAGACATCTTCTGCAGAGGTAAACAGAAGAACAGATATGCCCCAACTACTTTACTATCCCCTTCACTTAAACATGAATGAATAAGAAGAGAAGAATCATCAGATATTTGAAGAAACCCACTAGCTGGAAATAAATGGAACAAAATGAAAAACCAAACGACCCAGAGGCCAGCAAGAAATAAGAAAATTTTTTAAAAAAATGTAATCAGTGTACTCAAAGAAAATGAGAAGACATTAAATCCATAAAACAAAAAACAGGGTGCCACTGAAAGAGAGCAGATTTTAAAATACATTTTTGAAGGGCCAGCCCCAGGTATAGTGGTTAAATTCAACACACCCTGCTTCGGTGGCCCAGGTTCACGAGTTTGGATCCCAGGCACAGAACTACACCACTCATCAGCAGTGCTGTGGTGGTGACCCACATACAAAATAGAGGAAGACCGGAACAGGTGTTAGCTCAGGGCTAGTCTTCCTCACCAAAAAATACAACAAAAAACTAGGTAACGAACATAATCTAATTTATAACTATAACATACCAAATTTATTTTAAGGCAGTCATTTTAGACATTTATAAAGGCACTGATTTAGCTATTAAAATGGTAGGGTTTGTATTAGCTAATCATGAAAACCTGGCAAAAAGGGTAGAACTCAATTTTAAACATATATTAAATTAAGTAGGGATGTGCAAAATATTCAATATTCTATTTATGAATATTCTATTCATTACTAATTTAAGTAAGTCTGGCCCATAAATACTTAACTTAAATGCAATACTAAACTACAAGACTCAACTCATGAAATAAATCCAAATGAGACCAAAAACATTTTTTAAAGAGTGAACTTTAAAATATATATCTGGAACCCATCAACAAATACATACTGAGTGATAATTTGTTCATCTATCTCCTCACAGACCAAGATTAAAATTATTATTATTAAATTCTCTCAATAAACAATCTAGGGAGAATAGTCTGAAGTAACTCATTTTGGGAAAATACACTATAAACTATGAACTGTAATGATAAACACTTGATTTTTTGATTTCCATGTTAGAATTACGTTATTTTAAAAAATAATTATCTGTGGTTTATATGCCAACACCGCAGCATAGACTTAGCATGGACATCTCTTAACATATTTTTAAAAGATTATCATTTAAAAAGCCATATATTAGTAAAATTCTATTTTTAATAGAAATAATAAAACAAATTAAATCAAAACCTTGCATCATGCTGTCAGTCATAAAACACTGAGCTATGTTCCACATTCCCACCTCACCTCACCAGTGAATGGAAATAACTGAGAAGCTTCCACTCGTGACTTTTCTAATTTAGCCATCCTGGAAACAGCTTGTAAAGCAAACTAGCATAGGTCAAAACATGGGCGAGGCTGGGCTGACCAGAAACTGACAGCCGCAGCACAAACAAGTTGAACTGTAAGGTTCCAAAGGACCCAGTGCCACACTCACAGGAGTTGTGAGTGCCCTGGTAAGACAGTCACTCACCCTGAATCAGGGTGAATCATTCTTCCACAAAAGCTTTCACTTACAAGGCAAATGACAAAAGGCGTCAAAGTTGTTCCCGATATCACACAAATAATACATAACTTTTAGACACAGACATGTCTTAAAACTGAGCAAAGATATTTTAAGTGCTGTTGTTTAAGTTTTCCTCTAAAATGATCCATTGTGCAAAAGCATGTGTATTTCCCTTACATGGTAAAAGTAATAAGATATTAACTAATAGTCGCTGAGCTCCTACTCTATGCCAGGAAATGCTCCAGGTGCTTTCACACAAAGTCGCACTTAATCCGCACAAGACCTCTAACAAGGTAGGTTTTACTGGCCCCATTTTGTGAATCAGTAAACTGATGGTCCAAGGGCTTAAACACAGTAGCACTAAATAAATTTTTTGGTAACATTACCGAAAAATAGTAACATACTACAAAAGATGAAGCCCAAAGTTCTGAAAGCAGTTTTCTCTGATGCAGCAAAATGAGCTTTTTCAGAGTATATTCATCTTACGTATGCTGGGAAAGTATGCTTGCGTGTGCGTGCCTATTCACATACTGCATTGAGCCACTGACAGTAGTATCCTTCCCATCCTTCCTCCCTAGGAAAACAATATAATTTTTTTTTAAATCACCAGCTTAAAATATTAGCATTCTTCTTGTTTAAAAACAATTTAAATTTTTTGGTGGAAAAAAATCTCTGAAAACAACCAAAATTCAACTACTCCATTATTAATGTTAACTTGACCTTCATTCAATAACTTGGCAAGCTAATCCTTTAAAAACAGTAAGTTAATAGCTGTCAGTGCAACAAAATTAATTCTTAACTTATAAAACATAAAAGTTTTTAAAATTTGAGTACATTGTTTTTCTTTAAGAAAATTCTTCAATCATATTCACTAAGAAACAGGACCACCTCAAGTAAGAGACAATTATGCTTAAATGCAAAAAAAAATAATCAGGGATTAATATCTTGCTTGAAAAAGAAATTTAACTTTATAAAAGCTTTGTGTTGCTTAGCAAATAGTGATGACCTTATAAATTTTAAATTAATACTCTTCCATTTCTTAATACAGGAACAAAAAAGCTGCATGGTGGATGAAACATATAATCATTTTTATACAAGTATAGAATAATAATTTCAAATAGTATAATCTTAAATATTTCCTACTTTAGCTTAAGACTCTCGTCCAGATGGCAAATGGCTAACGTTTACCAAGCATTTCACAACCTGATGTTTAGAATTCAACTTCGAAAACAACAGCTATATAATAATCGTACATTTTTCCGTATCTTGTAAGTAAGGCATACATTTTAGCAGCAGCAAGACCTTAAAAGAGAACATGATAGAAAATGGTATTTAGTTTTTAAAAAGTTTATAGTTGTTTAGACTTCCTCAATAATTATACTTTAAATATATAGTGAATTCTTTATCTCCAAAAGAGAACGCTTAAAACATGTATACTAAAGTCTAAATTATTTAATAATTTTATAACTTAAAAGTGAAATTCTTTAATCATAAAAACTTTCTGAAGGGAATGATACTGAGGAAAGCTACTTTGATACCAGGGAATGATACCATAAAAAGCCCCTAAGGAGGAACAAGGTGGGAGAAGAAGAAAAATTATATGCAGTAATTTTTAGCTTTTCGGCTGACCGGTAAAACTCATACCTTTTAATCAGAGAAATAAAAACTGAAGCAAAAGAAGAAGAAATTCAACTAGCAATTTCATTCTACCAAATACAAAGACTAATGACTCATGTCACAATCCTAAAAATAAAGATGGCCTACCTTAGAGGCGAGCCACTTGATAAGAACCAAGGCTAGGCACCAGATCAATGTAATTCCCATTGGATCAATCGAAAGCCCGCTGCATAATCTCCCTCCTCTCCCAGCGAGCAATGAGCATGGAAGACTTGCTAGGCGTTTGAAAACAACCAGCTGTCCCGAGGCAGAAGAGAGGGGACACTGACTGCCTTGAACCTCAAGCAGCTGCCTTCAAACAACAATCACCTGACTGCTCTGAGAATGCGCTGCCAGCCAGCCTTCTTACCCAGCGCGGGCTTTCTGCCACAGCCAGGGTTGGGTAGAACAGCGTAAACAATGTGGGAAGAGGAAAGGAAAAATACCTTAGTGAGGGCTACCCTGACAGTCTTCCAAACCGTATATGAAGGAGGTCTCAGGCTAGCCCCAAACACTTCTACAATCTTAATGCTAACAGAGTGCTTTGAAACAACTTTCAAAAAATATTTGGCAGTACTAACAATTTCTTTAACATAGACCAGCTTTACAGGTGTAAAGTCTTGGTGTTCAAAAATATTAATGCATTTTATCCTATCTTTTCAACTTTTAACAGTGAATTTCTTCAACTTTTTATTTCCATTAGAGTTAGGGTAACTTTATGAACGTTAGAGGCTTTCATAAATATTGTCTGTGCCATTTAAAATTATAATTCACTCATTTTGGATTTATTGACAAAGGCCAGTCTAAAGCGCATTTTCAAGCAATTAAAAGCATATTATTTCCAAGCCCTAACTGCAGTCTAGCTTATATTACAATATTTTTGGTACATGTCTCATTCTTCTCTTGGCTCTCTAATAGCAAAGCGGGCCTAGGTTCATCCATCTTCGTCATCTCTCACAGCAGCCAGCAGGCTGCAGGGAGTATTAAACCCTTTCATGAAACTTGTATTCAAGTATTCAGCAAATATTTATGAAGCTGCTACTTTGTACCAGGCCCAGGGCTAGATGCCAGGGGCATAATCACTGCATAAAACCAGACATGGCTCCTGCCCTTGTGAAGCTTACCGTTTAGTCAGAGTCTACACAAAACAAAGTCTGCAAATAAATACAAAATTGCGACTGTAAGAAGTACAATGAAGCTGAGATAGGACCTGCCAACAAAGCCTAGTTCTGACCTCATTAAGAGGTGAAGGACTTCTTCCCAGAGTCCCTGAAATGTCCTGGAACTGAAATGAAGGGGCAAGAACACAAAGAGGACAGGAAAAACGATCTGCAAGTAGGGTAAGTAGAAGCAATGGGAAGACCAGGGGAGGCTAGAAGGCAGAAATGGGAGAGCCAGAGCCGAGGGCCTGTGAAGGTATTTCATCTTCATCCTAAAAGCTAATGCCAACCTGAAGAAGTTTAACTTTAGCTGTGACAGCACTGTGTCATGCACTGCAGCTCATGAGTGGACAAAGTCATCTGCATGTCAACGGTACACAAATGATGGTTCTAAAATATTTGAAAACAGACCAAATAGTTCAAATACTAATGCTATTTTCATTGTCCAATCTTCAGTACAAAGAGCTTATTTAAAAGAAAAGTTAATTCTAGACCTGTCAAAATAAAGCATAAATTAAATTCACAGGTCTAAATCAAAATTTTCCCAAACTGAAGCCATTCATAACACATGGCCATAAATTTCTCTCTACACTTTCTACATTATATACATCCCTTCTTATGACTGAACTAACAAACTGTAATGCTAATCTTCACAAAAATAGAGATAACTTTTTAATTCCGTCATGAAACCACGTGTGACACGAGGTCGTCAGCGTCTTCGATTACTCTCTGCATTCCAGAAAGGTTCCAGTAACCAAACTCAAAGGATGCCCGGGATTAGGACAGAGCAGCAGAATGTATATTAGCCCAGTTCTCAGGGGAAATGCTGGTGGTCATCAGTAAGGGGCTGTGTGGCCTGGACTAGTGGCTAAAACGAGGTCATATCTGCTGCTCTGGCCTGGCTTGCACACTCCAAATCAGCCCATTACCACAATTCTTAGCCCAGGAATACTTCACAGTTCCCTTCCAATCAGCTGCTTAAAAGCCAAGTTTCGAGAAGCAAATACCAATGATCTTATTTTTGGTACTTAAATATTTTTATAAATGTCTTTTTGGTTAATGGTGAGCTCAAGAATCTGCACTTTCTTTTAGCCTAAAAGAGAAGAATTGAACAGTAGAAGATGGGGAAAAAAATCAGAATTGAGACAGACAGAAAAAAAGACAGTAAGAAAGGCAGTCCCCAAAGTTCTCTCATTTAAATGAATTTCTGTTAAGATTATTTCCACCATCTCAAAACTCCCCTGCGTTTGGAGTCAAGACACTGGGTTTATTTCCCAGCCTTACTGCTAACAGCTGACTGCTGCCAGACAAGTCACCACCTCTCTGGGCCTTATTTTCCTCCCCTTCACAGGAGTTAAATAACATCTATAAAAGAATACCTAGCTTGTTCATAGTAGGCTCTCAATAAATTTTATTTACGAATCAGAATATTTAAGACTTAAGAATGATAATGATCTAACCACCCTGGTGCTGCTTCAACTTCGAGCTTCACCGAAATTGCAACGGCCCATGAAGGGAACCTGCGCTGCACCTGCCCAGTGCCCCGAGAGACCTCTTCTGAGCCCGAGGGCTGTGGTCGTGGCTGTCATTTCTAACACGAGTGAACAGGTTGGCTCCCTAAAATGGTTCCCCCAGCATCCTCTTCTTAAATTTCAACTGTATGTCTGGCACTGAAATAGAGACAATCAAGACACAGCCCTCCCAGATGAGAAAATTTCCTATTTGAATATAAATAGCTATTGAGTTTAGGTCTAAAATCATAGATCCTTCCTTGCTAATAACAGATTTACATCACTCAAATCTTACAAAAATCTCAAGGAATATATTTTTCTTAAAACAGTATACAATTTTCTTAATGGCATGAACTTAATGGCTTTATAACTTTTTCTTATTTTGAGATATGAAATATTTACTACTAATTTATCTTGATAAGTTACAAGGCCTCTCTTAATAATAAAGAATTTCAGGGGCCAGCCCCATGGTGCAGTGCTTGAGTTTGGCACGCTCCACTTCAGTGGCTCGAGTTTGTGGGTTTGGATCCCAGGCGCAGACCTACATCGTTCGTCAGCCATGCTGAGGAGGCAACCCACATATAAAGTGCAGGAAGACTGGCACAGATGTTAGATCAGGGCTAATCTTCCTCAAGTAAAAAAAAAAAAAAAAAAAAAAGAGGAAGGCTGGAAACAGATGTTAGCTCAGGGCTGATATTTCTCAGCAAAAACAAAAATTCAGTAAGGTTAAAAAAAAATCCAACAGCTGTGATCAAATTAATATGAACACTTCTTTATAATATATATTTATTTCTTAGAAAATTCTCCTAAAAATCAGTCTTTCCAGATCAAATCATGTAATTTATTATTCCACAAAGAAATAGCTGCCTCTTGTACACTCATGTATTCTTTCACATTAACATTTCCTACCTGTCTCCAAGCCTTAGTAAAACATGGCAGGGTAACAAAAAAAATCACTTGATTATACGAGAAAAATTAATGCATGGGATACAACTAAACTTTAAAAAAAATAACTTGATACAATAAAAAGAAAGTATAAAACTTCTTACCTTTCTGGGGCTTATAAAACTAATATCTTAATTAAAGTATTAAAGGCAGATCTCACTATTTTAGGAGTGTGATCAATAGAAAGAAAAGATATGACTTTGATCATTGTGTCTCAGAGCAGCAATCCAAGTGCAAATTTTATCCCTAGGGCTCTCTGCCACCCACAGGACACCTGTCAATCTTGGCAATAGCCTTTAGCTATCCATATAGAGACTCAGCATGTCCCTCTCTTGACCAAATTAGACTAACCTCATCTGCATTGACATCAGTGTCTATAATTTTGGAATCTCGTTGACAGAAATAGCCTATCCCAGAGTTCTTTACACAAATTTAGTGTCTGTAGAAAAGTATAACCAAATTTGTAATAGAAAAATGTGAATACTGCAGTCAAAACCCCCCAAATGTGCTTTTATCATTTTGAATTCTAGTCAATTTTATTAACAAATAATAAATTAGGGTGTGCTTTTTCTTTCTTTTCCTAAAATATACATATCAGGACTTACTATTTTTCAAATGGTATGAATTTCAAGAGCTATGAACCTGACAAAACAAGGAAGTTTTGATAACTAACAAAAATTATTTTAAAACTGTGGTAACATGACATTTTACCAGTTAATTAAGACCTCTGTGCCACACTGGCAGAGTTCTGAAGTAAGTTTTCTGTTATATAGTATGCCTGTACATGACGGCAACAGACTTGTGACTAGTCACGGTATGAAGGAGGCAATAAAAACACCATGACATTCTACAAACACTCAAGTATTCTGGTCCACAAAACTACATTTTATGATATTAAAAGAACTTACAGATTTGCTTATCGAACCATTGTTCATAGTATTTTAAAAATTATGGAAAAGTAGAAAGGGTCACAATTTTCAGAAGGAAAAAAAACCCAGTGGTATAGATTCCACAAGCGTAGAATTTGGACTTAGAAAAGGGCATACAATGTGGATAATGTAAGTGTAAGGCTATACTCGTTTATTAGACCAGGAGAATGTCACCGACACAGGACACCTTAACTCTGGCAAGGCTGCACACAATGTCTCTGGTGGCACCCTTAGGATCAAGACAGCAACGTGAGCCCCACACTACAGGCAGGTAGACCCTGGCTGACTGAACCAAACTACCCAGATACCCAGAGATTAATACTTGATATTAAACTAGTGGAAGATTTTTAGAGGTAACTAACAGAACGCTGCATTTGACCTTGTCTCGTTCCACAGTTTATTTATTGGGGTGCAGATCAGACAAATGCATATCAAATCTGCATATAAAACACAAACAGGAAAACAGCATGCTTAATAACAAAATAACTTAAATAAAGAATAAAGCCCACAGTTTTATATAAAATAAACGGCATGTGTGTAGAACAATGAAAATGGGTTTACAAAGTTTCCTTTAAAAAAAAGAGAAAAGGCCAGAATGTTTAAACTCTAAGTTAATAAGAGACAATAAGAAAAGGCAATTTTAGGAGGCACTGATAATATCCAGATAAGAATCCTTCACTATTCTTAATACAGGCCACATTTATAAGACCAAGCTCAGTTTTGACTATTACACTGGAAGATGCATACATACATGACATTTTTAAATGCAGATAAGGATAATATATAAAGAACAGTTTTACAAACTGAGATACTTCAAGCAAAGAAATAAAAAGAAGGACAGAATGTGTTAAACTGCTGTAAGATAAAATAACCAAAGGGGTTCGGCTCTATTCTGTGAAATGACAGAAGGTGGAAGTAGGACCAAGGGGCAGAAGTTTATGAAAAATAGAATTTGACTCAATATTACTGTCTAAGAACTTTCTACAATTAGAGCCATGTAAATTGAAAGGAACTGCCTCAAATTCGCCTCTGTCAAGGAGGTCGTGGGGCTGGCTAGAACAACCGACCTTCACGGTCTCTGCCAATTCTAAGATTCCACAATACTATAATTGACTCAATTTCATAATCAAAGGCTTTCGAAGAAAGCTACTGTTATTAAAGGCTTCTCAACGGGAAATGCATCCACCACCACACCCCACACTCCTAGCCATCCTGCCTTCCTCAAGGCTATTAGAACTGGTGGTTACTGGCATTTATCTTAAAAGATACTTTTTTAATGAGAACTATTTGTAGGTCGGGAAAAAAAACTTTACTTCTAAAAATAACATTATGAACAAACCACTACTTGTGAGTAAACATATATCAAAATATTTATAACATAGATACCAAAGAAGAAAAATACTAATCTCTCCAGAGATTGGACAAATCTAAAAAGAAAACTTCAAAATAAGGATGGTAACTGTCAATAATTGCTCCCCTCTCCAAATCAATCAGAGTAGAAGCACCAAGAATTTCTGAAGTGTACTTGAGGCACAATGAAGTGAACAGCACTATTTCACATCCACATATAGTATTGCAAAGGAGAGAGAAAAGACAGAAAGAGATTTTGAGATTTCCACCGTGTTAGGCATGAGGGATATAATACAACTGAGCCACAGCCCTCGCCCTCACATAGCTCAGACTGTCGTGGTGGCTACAGTCAATCACAATCACATGAAATTACAATACAAACAAATGTTAAGATGCTCTGAGTACCAAGTATGACACCTAGCCCAGGAATGGGTAGTATCAGGAAGACCACTGGAAAAACGGACATGTAATTCGTCTCTTAAATGATGCATAAGAGTTTGTCACACAAAAGGTAGAGAAGAGAGTTCCAGGCAAAAAAGCAGTGTGTGCAAATAGCAGAGGGAAGCAAAATCAAGGCCAACTAAAAATATAAACAAGGTTCAATAAATGACAGGGTAACTAGTACTGGACTAGTCCTCCCACCATGAATAACTAGACAGCAAGGCTTTTTATACCAAACATATGAGACATTGTTTTCAAATGTCAGACAATAAGTAGCACAGGACTTTGACTCCTGAGAGAAGAGAAAACAAAAAACAAGGTGAGCCCTATGGTTGCCCAGGTTTCTTCTTGAAGGCAATTACCAAACCCAGAAGCATAGCACAGCAGTCTCACAAAGCTAAGGACACAGACTGGAGTTCAGGGAGGCTGAGGCACTTGGAATTTGCAGGGCTGAGTATCAGAGAAAGAGCTGTAAACATAACAGCTCCAAAAGTCCAAAAGTGGGTGCCCTTGAGTCTCTAGCTGACACTAAGCCAGGCATACGTAGGATGAGATTCCATGAAGCTGGGAAAAGAACAATTACCAAGGAAAGAACAACCACAGTGGAGTTGGGAGACATCTGAGTCAGAAGCAACCACAGCAAAGAGCTCTCACAGAACACCTGAGACATTCCATCGAGACCCCAGAAATGCCATACTTTAGGAAAAGGGCAAAAGTAGCCCATCTATGCAGAAAGTTCTACCGGACAGCACTGTCTGGACCCACACTAAGAAAGCTTATAATGAGCTTAAAAGAATCAGGCTGATCTATAACTAAATTGCCTGCCAGATCAAAACTCAACACTCTTTTAAGTATGACAAATCAAAAACTACAAATTAGGAGAATAAACAAGAAAATGTGACCCCAAACCAGGTGGGAAAAATGGAAAATAAAAACAAACCCAGAAGTGATCAGACAATGGAATCAGTAGATAAGGACTTTTAAATGTTATTGTAAAGATTTAGAGGAAACTATGCATACTATGAAAAAAAGAAATTGAAACTTTTTTTAAAAAGTGGATCACTTATAGCTGAAAAATACAATATGTAAAATGAAAATGTCACAGTTGGGCTTAACAGCAAACTAAACATTGTAGAAGAAGAAATCAAGAGAAACTGCCTAAACCATTTTCCAAATTTGATGCTAACTATCAATAGATATGTCAAAGAAGCTCAATGAACCCCCAAAGAGGAGAAACACAAAGAAAACCACACCAAAATACATCACAATAAAACTGCCAAAAACCATCTAATACCAATATCAGACACAGACATTACAAGTAAAGGAAACCATAGACCAAATCCCTCATACACAGACATAATTTTTTAAAGAAAATATTAGTAAATCAACTCCAAAAAATCTAAAAAGGAAAAACATCATGACTAAGTAGAGATTATCCTAAGAATCCAAAATTGGTTTAATGTTCAAAAAAATAAATGTAATTCAACATATTAATAGACTAAGAGGAAAAAATCATATAATCATTTCAATTAATATGAAAAAGCATTTAACATAATTCAATACCCATTTGTGATAAACAGTCTTACTAAACTAGGAATAGAAGGAACCTTCTCAGCTGATAAAAGACATCTATGAAAAATCTACAGTGGTTATCATACTTAATAAAAAACTCAATGCTTTTGCCCTAAGTTCATGAACAAGACAAGGATATCCGGTTTACCATTTCAACATGGTATTTAAAATCAGAGCCAATGCATAAAGGCAAGAAAAAGAAGCATAAGGCATACAAATTAGAAAGGAAAAAGAAAAACTGTCTTTATCTGCAGATAATATGATTGTCTATGTAGAAAATCCTAAAGACTTTACAAAAGAACTAATAGAACCAATAAAATTTAGCAAGGTCACAGAACAAAAAGCCAATGTACAAAAATCAACTGTATTTCTATATACCAGTAAAAAAATGATTGGAAAATAAAATTTAAAAACACTATTTTCAGTAGGATCCACAAACATGAAATACTTAGGGACAAATCTTATCAAATATGTGCAAGATCTGTACAATGTATAATAACACATTTTTGAGACAAATTAAAGACCTAAATAAATGGAGAAATTCCACGTTGTTATGGGATTGAATTATGTTCCACAAAAGATATATCAAGGGGCTGGCCCAGTGGCGCAGCAGTTAAGTTCACATGTTCTGCTTCAGCTGCCCAAGGTTTGCCAGTTCAGATCCTGGGTGAGGACATGGCACCGCTTGTCAAGCCATGCTGTGGTAGGCGTCCCACATATAAAGTAGAGGAAGATGGGCATGGATGTTAGCTCAGGGTCAGTCTTCCTCAGCAAAAAAAGAGGATTGGCAGCAGATGTTAGCTCAGAGCTAATCTTCCTAAAAAAAAAAAAAAAAGATGTCGAAGTCCTAACCCCCAACACCTGTGAATGTGACCTTATTTGGAAATAGGTTCTTGGTACATGTAATCAAGTTAAGGTGAGGGCCTACCGGGTTAGAATGGGCTCTAAATCCACTATAACTTGTGTTCTTATAAGAAAAGGGAAAGTTAGACACAGACACACAACCACACGGGGAAGAAGGCCCTGTGAAGATGGAGGCAGTGAGCAGAGTGATGCAGCTACAACCCAAGGATGTCCAGCAACCACCAGAAGCTAGAACAGACAAGGAAGGATTCCTCTCCTAGAGCCTTTAGAGAACACAGCCCTTCCAGAGAACATGAACCTTAATTTCTGACTTCTGGCCTCAGAACTGTGAGAGAACAAATTTCTGTTGCTTTAAGCCACCCAGTTTGTGACAGTTTGTTTTGGCAGCCCTGGAAATTTAATGCACATGTTTATGGATTGGAAGGCTTAATGTTGTTGTCAATTTTCCCCAAATTAATCTACAAATTCAATGCAATCCCAATTAAAGTTACAGCATATTTTGTAGAAATTGACAGGTTAATCCTAGAATTTATATGGAAACATGAAAGACCTAGAATACACAAAATTTTGAGGGGGAGGGGAAACAACAAGATTGGAGGACTTAGACTGCCTGATTCTAAGCCTTACCATGAAGCCCCAGTACTCCAGACAGCGGCATTTACGCCACGGCAGACAGAGATCCACAGAATTGAAGAGAGAGCTCAGAAACAGACCCACGCTTACATAGTCAATTAATGTCTGACGAAGGCGCCGAAGTAATTCAAGGGAAAGTGCAGTCTTTTCAACAATGGTACTGGAAAAACTATGTAAACATTAAAAAAATGAACTTCAACATGCAATTGTACCTCTACAAAAAATTAACATAGATCATAAACCTGAACATAAAGGCCAAAATAATAAAATTTCTAAGTATGAGAATATATTCATTATCTTGGGTTAAGATTTCTAGATACAAAAACACTTATCATAAAAGAAAAAATATGTTAATTGGACTTGATTACAATTAAAAACTTCTGCTCTTTGAAAGACAGCGTTAAGTTACGAAAAAGCAAATCACAGATTCTAAGAAAATATTTGCAATACATAAATCTGACAAAGGACTTGTATCCAGAATATATTATACACATATTAAAAATTCATAAATTGAGAAAAAGACCAAAAAATTCAAATAGAAATATAGGCTAGGGGCCAGTCCAGTGGTGCAGCAGTTGCATTTGCGAACTCCACTTCGGCAGCCTGGTGTTTGCCTGTTCAGGTCCCAGGCACAGATCCACACCCCACTTATCAAGCCATGGTATGGCAGGCATCCCACATATAAAATAGAGGAGGATGGGCATAGATGTTAGCTCAGGGCCAGTCTTCCTCAGCAAAAAGAGGAGGATTGGCAGCAGATATTAGCTCAAGGTTAATCTTCCTCACATACACACACAAAAATACACTAAATATTTGAACAGACAAGTCATAATAGAAGACATACAAATAGCTAATACACACATGAAAAGATGCTCAACACATTTAATCATCAGAGAAATGAAAATTAAAGCCACAAAAAGATACTGCTACATACCCATGAGAATGGCTAAAATTAAAAAGAGTGACAATATCTAGTGTTGACAAGGATGAAGAATAATTAGAACTAACTCTTTACAAAAGAAACACGTCCAAAAAATGACCTAAACATGAATATTTGTAGCAGCTTTATAACAGTCAAGCTGGTAACAACACAAGTATCCATCAATTTGTAAATGGATAAATGAACTGTGGTATATCCATACAATGGAATACTACTCATCAATAAAATGAAACAAACTACTGATACATGCAAAGAAATGGATAAATCTCAGAAAACACTGCTAAGTGAAAAAAATCAGGAAAAACAGTATTTTCTGTATGATTCTATTTACATGAGGTTCTAGAATGGGCAAAACTAATCAATAGCGGTTGTCTGGGCCAGGGGCTAGGGGCAACTGACTACAAAAGGACCCAAGGGAACTTTTTGGGATGACTGAAGAGTACAGTATCTTGATCGGGGTATTAGTTGCATGGCTGTACACCTCTTAAAACTTATCAAACTGTATATAAATTACACCTCAGTAAAGCTGAATTTCAAAAACAGGAGCAAAATCTATCCCCTCCCACCCACAAAGGAAATTTAATACAGTTAGAGTGTAAAGCGAAGTTGGGAGTGGTGAGGGGGTTGAGACTAGAGAAGTAATAACGACTTTGTCAACAATACTAAGGAGTCTGAATTCGATACAAGGGACAAAAGGAAACCACTAAGAGGTTTTATTTACGAGAGTGATGCATAAATTATGTTTTGGAAAAAATACTTTGGGTCCCAGTGTGTGAAACGGATTAACACAGTGGAAGACTTCAGTCTTCAAGAGATCTGTAAGAAGGCTACTGTCTCAATCCAGAACGAGATGATGGCCTAGGTTAGGGTAGTGGTCATGAAAAGAGAGAAAACTGATGGGATTCAAGAGACTGACTTGCTCTCATGTTTCAGGAGAGCGTTAAGTGCCCCAGGGACAACTGAGTGCAAGTGTTGACTCAGGGGCTGGGCTCGTGAGCCTCAAGGGCTTGAAGGAGAGGTGGGCTGGAGAGAGGGATTTCAGGGAAACCCTCTACTAATCAAAACCATACGGTGAGTAAGACTACCCAAGGAGATAAGAGAAGACGGTTAAAACCAAAATCTTGAGGCTCACAACAGGAGAGGACCGGGAGGAAGGGCAAAAGGTCAAAATTCACAAATGGTCCCTATTCACACTCACTAGCACGCCCCCGATGCTACCTGTTTTCTCTCTCACACATATATACATATAACATTCCTTTCCCTCTTAAACCTCAGTAACTGTTAAAGTCAGTAAGAAACAGCTTTGAATACAATAAAAAAAAAGCAATTGACAAGAAGGCCACTGCTCAACAAATCTCAAACTGAACTTCCTTTTAGGGCTTCAACTTTCTTCCAGACTTAGGCTAGAGAAAGAACTTTTGGTTCAGCTCCTCCCCCCAGTCCAGGCTCATGTAGTTCCCTTTTAAGATGAAAGCAAGATAACAGCAAATAATATTAAAAACTCTTCCTCCAGTTCTGTAACAGATACTGATTTGAAAGAGGAAGCCAAGAATAAATTGCAGCTAACCAAGACAAAACCCATTTCCTATTACTATTATTATTATTTACTAGGTGATATAGATGAATCTGTTTAGTAGAGTCTCTGAGATCACATCCAACAGCAGACTAGGGTAGAGAATGGACCCTACCACTGAAAACAAATGAAGATGCTGGAAGATAAAGTACCTACTGAAATGAACCTGTGAGGTGGTAAGAAAATACAGAATACTCAGGCAAAAACTAAGTAAAGGCAGGAAGGCATAAAGATAAGCAGAGTTCTGGAACTGGCTCTCACTGCAAGGTCAAAGCAAAGTGGATGAACCTGAGCTCCGGGTTTTCCACAACCTCACGGGGATACGGAACAACCAAAGACCAAAGCGCAGGCTGGCCACAGTGCAGAGCACCTCCCAGTAACTAACACTAATGTGATACAATGAGCAATAATAACTACATTCTATGCTTATTTAAAAAAATAGCTTGAATCAACTAGTGCAATTTGACAACCATTAGCTAGGAGAATATGATACAAATTTATGCAGGCTGGCAAAAAGATTGTCATCTTTTGGATTTGTTACCATTTTGATGAAGTTAACTGCAAAGGCAATTAAGACTAATTAATGCTACCTTAAGGAGCTCTAACTAGAACAATGTATAAAAAGCAGTTTAGTAAGGTTCAGAAAAAAACTATTTTCTCTTAACACCATTTGTTTACATTTAATAAAGAGAACACGAAAGCTTCTGTACTTAGCATATATAATTATAATGCTAATTATAATGCTTTGTTTAAAATAGAATAGACAAAGAATTAAAAAGGCAAAAATAACTCTTAATTTGCATTTAAGTACATGGTACTTCTTGTTCAAAAGAAATGCATTTATAATCAACACTACAAAAAAATGTGAAACAATTTATATTATCCAACGTCAACAAAAGTAAAGAAATATTTTCTGCATAGAGACAAAAAGTAGAATAGAGGTTACCAGAAGCTGGAGAAAGAAGGGACTACCAGCTAGTTATTGTTTAATGGGTACACAGTTTCTATGTCACATGATGAAAGAGTTCAGGAAACGGACAGTGATGATGGTTGCACAACATTGTGAATGTACTTAATGCCACTGAATTGTGTATTTAAAAATGGTTACAATAGTAAATTTTATGTTAGGTGTATTTTAGCACAATAAAAAAAAATACTGTTATTTAATTTTCCTTAAAGTTTAGAATTCTTCTAAGTCTGAAATTCATGCAAATACCCTCTTAAAAGTGACTAAGCACTGGGGAGCATAGGCTTTGGGTCAAGTGATCATAGATTCAAATCTGAGGTCTACTCTTCCTAACCCGATAAAAGTTACATTCTAGAAGCCTCAGTTTCCTCCACCTGGAAAATGGGAAAGTACTTGGACACAAAGTTATAGTAAGAATTAAAACAGACAGTTATGGTATGCATCAAGATAATCAAGAAATGTCACCAAGGTGAATTCTTATCCAATTCTCGGACATAGCCCTAAAGAAGAGTCATTAGCTAAATTTACAAACTTTTAAAAGTCACATAACACCTTTTAACCAGTGCTTGGATAATATATTCAGGCATATCAGAGACAATTCAAATTCTTTCTACAGGCTGTCCTCTCTACAGACATTAATCAGCCTTGCTCCTATTTAAATTGCCAGCTTCTCTAAATTACAATACGAGATAGTCATGGAATTAAAAACAAACAGAACAAACCTCTAACTTATTCATTAAGTAAAAGTTCGACCATAATGCTCCCCTTTTCAAACGTTTGTCAGCCGTTACCCAGTGGTAACAGTCCGTTCCTGTCATCTGCATCAGTAACAGGCGTGTGTTGAACAGTGTTAAACCAGTCAAACGTTCGCCCAAGTGGTTCAGAGTCTAAATCACAATTTTACTCTTTAAGGAAATCACATATGGCTGGCATACGCAGCATTTAAGCTCAAGTGTCAAATAGTCTGCGCACCCCGGCATGATGAGTTATTCTTCTGACATCCTGTATCGTATGTATGCATGTGTGTGCATATCTATTTTTAAATTATTATCTGTATATTATAATATTTTGACATCTTAAAAAACCTTTCTGACTGGGGAAAAACTGCGCCCTCCAGGACAAGCCAATTCTTAGAGATAGCAGAGGGACCAGCCAGGAGCATGTCCAAGACAGAGCCAGACCTCACACTCTTGTATCTCAAGAGGCCTTAACCATTCCAGGGCCAGGTACCAGGCAACTAGGGATCACTCCTATAGCCCACAGCCCGCCAAAATTATTCAGATTAGCCAATCCTAAACAGTTCACTCTGCCCTGCCTTACCTTTCCCTGGGAAACCCCAACAAAGGTCATGGCCTCATGCTGTCTCCTCACTCCTGTCTTCTGCTTCCTGACCACCCACCCTAGTGTTTTCTCATGTAACCCTGTGTGGTGTGCCATGCTTCCTGTCTCTAGGACCTGTGAGTGTAACAAACTTTGTTTTTTCCTGAGTCTTTCCTGTGTCTTCTCTTGTGGCCACACCTGACCATCTCATAAAAGAATATAAAACAGATCCACAGATAGAGAAAATACAAAATAATCTAACACTGTGAGTTGAGTAGTTATGTTTAAATGAACTTTATTTAATTAACCACACAGTATCTACTTATATTTGAAAAACACTAGTATATATATGTATGAGGTTTTTGTGTGTGTGTGTGTGTGTGTGTATGTATGAGGAAGATTGGCCCTGAGCTAACATCTGTTACCAAGCTTCCTCTTTTTGCTTGAGGAAGATGGTCCCTGAGCTAACATCTGTGCCAGTCTTCCTCTATTTTACGTGGGGATGCTACCACAGCATCGCTTGACAAGTGGTGCTAGGTCCCTGTCCAGGATCTGAACCTGCGAATCCTGGGCCACAAAAGCAGAACATGCGAACTTAACCACTACGCCACCAGGCTGGCCAGAGATTTATTTTTTTAAGTTTACTATTTCAAATACATGTAGATTCATGATCCCTTGTCAAAATTCTCCAGGGATTTGCCATTATCAATGGGGAACCACTGGCCAGAAGATGATATGGCAAGGTGGTGTGTATGCACACCCCTGTCTCTTTCCCCCTCTTCCCCACTCCTGACACACACACTTTTGGAAGAGATATAAATACCGGGTATTTATCTAAAAAACATGAAATCAGCAATACAAAGAGATCTATGCACCCTCATGTTCAATGCAGCATTATTCACAATAGCCAAGACGTGGAAGCAACCCAAGTGCCTATCAACTGATGAATGGATAAAGAAGATATGGTATATGTGTAGACATATATATATATACATATATATACGTGTGTGTGTGTGTGTGCATGTATACACGTACACAATGGAATACTACTCAGTGAAAAAAAACAAGACAAAATTGTCCCATTTGCAACAACATTGGTGGACCCTGAGGGTATTATGTTAAGCGAAATAAGCCAGACAGAGAAAGACAAACATTGTATTATTTCATTCATATGAAGATAAACAAACACACGGATAAAGAGAACAGATTAGTAGTTACCAGAGGGGAAGGGGGTAGGGGATGGGAGAGAGAGGTAAAGGGGCACATATATATGGTGACAGATAAACACTAGACTACTGGTGGCGAGCACAATGCATTCTATACAGAAATTGATATATAATAATGTATACCTGAAATTGCACATTATAAACCAATACTACCTCAATAAAATAATTAAAAAAAGAAAAACTGATAGGATTTCTTAAAAACCCTATATGATCAAAGTTAAAAGGGGGACACACCAAAAAGCACAAAATACTTAACCCTCTCATCAAATTGCATACACAGCACCTTATCATACATCCTATACCTACCACACAGCATGATATTTTTTACTACCAAGAAGATAAAGAAAACCACTTAATATTTGTCTTTTATGGTACAAATTTAACCCTATTATTTCATTTTCACCCTACATGTACCCGAATTCTAACCAAATATTTTACTCACAATTTCCTGAACACAGCCTGCCATAACCACTGCCAGACTCGCACTCAACTCATTTCCTCAACCTCGAATGCACTTCCTTCCACTCGGGAAAGTCATGTCAGTTTTAACACCTGCCACATGTGGTTGTATAAGGAGAAAAATGAAATCCAGTCATTTTAGCCATCAGAATGGCTTATTTCAAGATTTACTGGGAAGCTTAAAAAAACGACTAAACTAAAATAGGTAATTTGATGCAACTGAAAGTTTTAATTCATTCTGTGAATAATTAAAAACCAGTTAGATAAAACACAGGCAATTCACCACTGATGAATAAGATATATTTAAAGAGTTTCTGTCTAGAATTATTATACTTGACACCTCATATGAATCCTTCTTACACTACTGTTTGAGTGTAAACTGATATAAGCTTTAAGGAGGGTAACTGGGCAATGTTTATCAAAGGACTTAAAACTACACCTAACATTTTACTAGCCAGACCACTTCCAGGAATTAAGGCAATTATCATAAGGGCCTGATTATTTGATTATAAAAAATGTAACACCTACAATCCTTGAAAGTGAATGCTGTAAAATATAAATGTTCAAACTGTTTTCAAACTGACTACAATTTAACTCTTGGATAGTTTTAACTATTTAAAATGTGTAGTAAATACAATGCACATATCCCATATGTAAATACACAAAGACAGAAAGTAGACTACTAGTTAGTTGCAGGGGCTGGGGAAGTGGGGAGTGAGGAGTCACTGCTAATGGAAGAGTTTCTTTGTTTTTCTGAGGAAGATTAGCCCTGAGCTAACATCCACAGCCAATCCTCTTCTTTTTGCTGAGGAAGACTGGCCCTGAGCTAACGTCTGTGCCCATCTTCCACTATTTTATATGTGAGACGCCTGCCACAGCATGGCTTGATAAGCAGTGGGCAGATCCGCACCCGGGATCCGAACCTGCAAACTCCAGGCTGCCGAAGCGGAACGTGCGAACTTAACCACTGTCCCACCAGGCCAGCCCCTAGTGTTTCTTTTTTAGTGTTCTGAAGTTAGACAGTAGTTCTGAAAAGTGTTCTGAAATTAGATAGTAGTAAAGATGTGCAATACTGCACAACCTTGTGAATAAATTAAAAATCACATTGTACAGGGGCTGGCCCCGTGGCCAAATGGTTAAGTTCGCGCGCTCCACTGCAGGTGGCCCAGTGTTTCGTTGGTTCGAATCCTGGGCACGGACATGGCACTGCTCATCACACCACGCTGAGGTGGCGTCCCACATGCCACAACTAGAAGGACCCACAACGAAGAATATACAACTATGTACCGGGGGGCTTTGGGGACAAAAAGGGGAAAAAATAAAATCTTAAAAAAAAAAAGGAAATCCTTAAAAAAAAAAATCACATTGTACATTTTAAACGGGTAAATTTCATGGTATGTGAATGATTTCTCAAAAAAATGCACATATTCAAACATTTAAAAATTTTAACTCTTTGAGGACTCCTACCAAAATATTCATTTATGCTGCCATATTCATTTATGCTGTGTTTTACACAAATTTTAAATGAGGCCTATCTCTGGCATCTGTGTGCATATGAATGCTTACACATGTGTTATTGATTAGCAAAGTCTGGGCTCTGAACTGACCTTCTCTTTCTTCACTTGGGCCTGCGCATGATTCCTCACATAACCCTGGGCTCTGGGGGGGCAACCCAGCTCCAGAAACAAAGGAAAGGCAAACTCACATGCATCTGCTCAGCACATATTTTCATTACAACAAAGCAGTTCCATACCAACAGATGAACGTAGAAGAATGCACTGGGAAAATATATTATAATTTTAATGCTTAGTCTAACTTTCCTGTACTTTTCTAACTTTTATATTTGTGACAAGGTGGACAGCATTTTAGACATTAGTACTGACCATACACTGAAATAAACATTTCTGGCTATTTTTCCTTCAAATTTCTGGATCACTAATTTAAAAGTATTCTGAAACTGCAGGGGAAATTTTAAAGACTGACAACATTTTTTTAACAGCTTTCTTGAGATACAGTTTGCAAACCACACAATTCACCCAGTTAAAAACACAATGGTTTTTAGTACATTCACAGATATGTGCAACATCACCAGTTAATTCTATAATATCTTCACCCTTACTTCATATGCTCTTTTATAATATCCATGGGAAACCCCACATCCATAAGCAGTTATTCCCACTTCTCCCTCCCTCAAGCCCCAGGCAACCACATGTGTTTTGTGCCCTTATGGAAATACATTTTCTGGATATTTCACATAAATGGAATCATACAGAACATGACCTTTCGTGTCTGGCTTATTTTAATTAGTGTGTTTTGAGGGTCATCCAAGTTGTAGCATGTATCAGAAATTCACTCCTTTTTACTGTTGAATAATATTCCATTATGGATATAACACTTTTTGTTGATCTATTCATCAGCTGATGGACATTTAGGTTGTTTCTACTTTTGGGCTATTTGAATAATGCTGCCATAAACATTCATATACAAGTTTTTGTGTGGCTTTATGTTTTCATTTCTTTTAGGTATATACCTAGAAGTGAAATTGCTGGGTCAATTGGAAGCTTTATGTTTAACATTTTGAGAAACTGCCATCTGTTTTGCAAAGTGGGGACACCATTTCACATTCCAAATAGCAGTGTGTGAGGGTTCTGACTACTCCACATCCTTGCCAACACATCTTATTATCTGAATCTTTTATTCTAGCCATCTCTAACTGTGGTTTTCATTTGCATTTCCCCAATGGAAAAGATGTTGGACTATCTTTTCATGTGCTTACTGGCCATTTGCGTATCTTCTTTGGAGAAATGCCGATTCAGATCCTTGGTTGATGTTTAAATTGGGTTAAATTTGTCTTTTTTATTTTTTTTATTTTTATTTTTTTTCTATTAAAACCGACATCAGCAATTTAATTCCAGCAAAACATCATCCATCACCCTGATGTTTCAATTTGAACTCCAGTGATTTTGTACGTTTGTTTGTTTTAGATTTGTAGCTTTGTTTGGGTTTTAAAGTAATTTAAGAGCTATAGGTATAGAAAATTTGTACCTAGTTTTATATTTGCTCATTTTTTTTTTTTTTTATTAATGTTATGATAGATTACAACCTTGTGAGATTTCAGTTGTACATTTTTGTTAGTCATGTTGTGGGTACACCACTTCCCCCTCCGTACCCTCCCCCCACCCCCCCTTTTCCCTGGTAACCACCGATCAGATCTCCTTCTCAATATACTAATTTCCACCTATGAGTGGAGTCATATAGAGTTTGTCTTTCTCTGACTGACTTATTTCGCTTAACATAATGCCCTCGAGGTCCATCCACATTGTTGTGAATGGGCCAATTTCGTCTTTTTTTATGGCTGAGTAGTATTCCATTGTGTATATATACCACATCTGCTTTATCCAATCATCAGCTTCTGGGCATGTAGGCTGGTTCCACGTCTTGGCTATTGTAAATAATGCTGCGATGAACATAGGGGTGCAACGGACTCTTGAGATATCTGATATCAGGTTCTTAGGATAGATACCCAGTAATGGGATGGCTGGGTCATAGGGTATTTCTATTTTTAACTTTTTGAGAAATCTCCATACTGTTTTCCATAGTGGCTGTACCAGTTTGCATTCCCACCAACAGTGTATGAGGGTTCCTCTTTCTCCACAACCTCTCCAACATTTGTCGTTCTTGGTTTTGGATGTTTTTGCCAATCTAACGGGGGTAAGGTGATATCTTAGTGTAGTTTTGATTTGCATTTCCCTGATGATTAGCGATGATGAACATCTTTTCATGTGTCTATTGGCCATATTCATATCTTCTTTTGAGAAATGTCTGTTCATGTCCTCTGCCCATTTTTTGATCGGGTTGTTTGTTTTTTTGTTGTTAAGCAGTGTGAGTTCTTTGTATATTATGGAGATTAACCCTTTGTCGGATAAGTGGCTTGTAAATATTTTTTCCCAATTAGTGAGCTGTTTTTTTGTTTCAATCCTGTTTTCCCTTGCCTTGAAGAAGCTCTTTAGTCTGATGAAGTCCCATTTGTTTATTCTTTCTATTGTTTCCCTCAACTGAGGAGTTACAGTGTCCGAAAAGATTCTTTTGAAACTGATGTCAAAGAGTGTACTGCCTATATTCTCTTCCAAAAGACTTATTGTCTCAGGCCTAATCTTTAGGTCTTTGATCCATTTTGAGTTTATTTTGGTGTGTGGTGAAAAAGAATGGTCAATTTTCAATCTTTTGCATGTGGCTGTCCAGTTTTCCCAGCACCATTTGTTGAAGAGACTTTCTTTTCTCCATTGTAGGCCCTCTGCTCCTTTGTCGAAGATTAGCTGTCCATAGATGTGTGGTTTTATCTCTGGGCTTTCAATTCTGTTCCATTGATCTGTGGACCTGTTTTTATACCAGTACCATGCTGTTTTGATCACTGTAGCTTTGTAGTATGTTTTGAAATCGGGGATTGTGATTCCGCCGGCTTTGTTTTTCTTGCTCAGGATTGCTTTAGCAATTCGCGGTCTTTTGTTGCCCCATATGAATTTTAGGATTGTTTGTTCAATATCTGTGAAGAATGTTCTTGGGATTCTGATTGGGATAGCATTGAATCTGTATATTGCTTTAGGTAGTATGGACATTTTAACTATGTTTATTCTTCCAATCCATGTGCAAGGAATGTTTTTCCATCTCTTTATGTCATCGCCTATTTCTTTCAAGAAAGTCTTGTAGTTTTCATTGTATAGATCCTTCACTTCCTTGGTTAAGTTTATCCCAAGGTATTTTATTCTTTTCGTTGCGATTGTGAATGGGATAGAGTTCTTGAGTTCTTTTTCTGTTAGTTTATTGTTAGTGTATAGAAATGCTACTGATTTATGCACGTTAATTTTATACCCTGCTACTTTGCTGTAGTTGTTGATTATTTCTAATAGTTTTTCTGTGGATTCTTTGGGGTTTTCTATGTATAAGATCATGTCGTCTGCAAACAACGAGAGTTTTACTTCTTCGTTACCTATTTGGATTCCTTTTATTTCTTTTTCCTGCCGAATTGCTCTGGCCAGCACCTCCAGAACTATGTTGAATAGGAGTGGTGAAAGTGGGCACCCTTGTCTTGTTCCTGTCCTCAGAGGGATGGCTTTCAGCTTTTGTCCATTGAGTATGATGTTGGCTGTGGGTCTATCATATATGGCCTTTATTATGTTGAGGTACTTTCCTTCTATACCCATTTTACTGAGGGTTTTTATCATAAATGGGTGTTGGATCTTGTCGAATGCTTTCTCTGCATCTATTGAGATGATCATGTGGTTTTTGGTTTTCATTTTGTTGATGTAGTGTATCACGTTGATTGACTTGCGGATGTTGAACCATCCCTGTGTCCCTGGTATAAATCCCACTTGATCATGGTGTATAATCTTTTTGATGTATTGCTGTAATCGGTTTGCCAAAATTTTGTTGAGGATTTTTGCATCTATGTTCATCAGTGATATCGGCCTGTAGTTCTCCTTCTTTGTGTTGTCCTTGTCAGGTTTGGGGATCAGAGTGATGTTGGCTTCATAGAATGTGTTAGGGAGTTCTCCATCTTTCTCAATTTTCTGGAACAGTTTGAGGAGAATAGGTATTAAGTCTTCTTTGAATGTTTGGTAGAATTCTCCAGAGAAGCCGTCTGGTCCTGGACTCTTGTTTTTGGGGAGGTTTTTGATTACCGTTTCTATTTCCTTACTTGTGATTGGTCTATTCAGATTCTCCATTTCTTCCTGATTCAGTTTGGGGAGATTGTAGGAGTCTAGGAATTTGTCCATTTCTTCCAGGTTGTTCAATTTGTTGGCATATAGTTTTTCATAGTATTCTCTTATGATCTCTTGTATTTCATTGGTATCTGTTGTGATTTCTCCTCTGTCATTCCTGATTTTATTAATTTGCGATTTCTCTCTTCTTTTCTTGGTGAGTCTGGCTAGGGGTTTGTCAATTTTGTTAATTCTTTCGAAGAACCAACTCTTTGTTTCATTGATCCTTTCTATTGTCTTTTTTGTTTCAATATCGTTTATTTCTGCTCTTATTTTTATTATTTCCCTCCTTCTACTGACTCTGGGCCTTGTTTGTTCTTCTTTTTCTAGTTCTGTTAGGTGTCGTTTGAGGTTGCTTACGTGAGCTTTTTCTTGTTTAGTGAGGTGAGCCTGTATTGCGATGAATTTCCCTCTTAGGACTGCTTTTGCTGCATCCCAAATGATTTGGTATGTCGTGTTCTCATTTTCATTTGTCTCCAGATAATATTTGATTTCTTCTTTAATTTCTTCAATGATCCATTGTTTGTTGAGAAGCGTGTTGTTTAGTCTCCACATTTTTGCACCTTTCTCTGCTTTTTTCTTGTAGTTGATTTCTAGTTTAATAGCGTTATGATCAGAAAAGATGCTTGATATTATTTCAACTCTCTTGTATTTATTGATGTTTGCTTTGGTTCCCAAAATATGGTCAATCCTTGAGAATGTTCCATGTGCACTTGAGAAGAATGTGTAACCTGCTGTTTTTGGATGAAGTGTTCTATATATATCTATTAAGTCCATCTGGTCTAATTTTTCATTTAATTCTATTATTTCCTTGTTGATTTTCTGTCTGGGTGTTCTGTCCATTGGTGTTAATGGTGTGTTGAGGTCCCCTACTATTATTGTATTGTTGTTGATGTCTTCTTTTAGTTCTATTAAGAGTTGCTTTACAAATTTTGGTGCTCCTGTGTTGGGTGCGTATATATTTATAAGTGTTATGTCTTCTTGGTGGAGAGTCCCTTTTATCATTATATACTGACCCTCTTTGTCTTTCTTTATCTGTTTTGCTTTGAAATCTACCTTGTCTGATATTAGTATAGCGACACCTGCTTTCTTTTGTTCATTATTAGCTTGGAGTATTGTTCTCCATCCCTTCACTCTGAGTCTGTGTTTGTCTTTGGGGCTGAGGTGTGTTTCCTGGAGGCAGCATATTGTTGGATCTTGTTCTTTGATCCATCCTGCCACTCTGTGTCTTTTGATTGGGGAGTTCAATCCGTTTACATTTAGAGTGATTATTGAGACGTGGGGGCCTACCACTACCATTTTGTGTCTTGTTTTCCGGTTTTCTTCAGTTTCCTTTGTTTCTCGTCCCATGGTTTAATCTGTTCTGATGTAGAGCTGCTACTCTCTGTTGTTGTCCTTCTACTTATCTCCTCTGCTCTTGGTTTTGTAGCCCCTTTCCTTTTTTGGATTTTTCAGGAATGAGGGTTTTCCTGAGGATTTCCTGAAGAGGAGGTTTTGTGGCAATGAACTCCCTTAATTTTTGTTTATCTGGGAAAGTTTTTATTTCTCCATCGTATTTGAAGGATATTTTCGCTGGGTAGAGAATTCTCGGCTGTAGGTTTTTGTCCTTCAGATTTTTGAATATATCATTCCACTCTCTTCTAGCCTGTAAAGTTTCTGCTGAGAAATCTGCTGATAGCCTGATGGGGGTTCCTTTGTAGGTTAGTTTCTTTTGCCTGGCTGTCCTTAATATTTTCTCCTTGTCGTTGACTTTTGCTAGCTTCACTACTATATGCCGTGGAGTTGGTCTTCTTGCATTGATAAAGTTTGGAGATCTATTGGCTTCTGTCACCTGAAGATCCATCTCCCTCACCAGATTTGGGAAGTTCTCAGCCATTATTTCTTTGAATAGGTTTTCTGCCCCTTTCTCCTTCTCTTCTCCCTCTGGTATACCTATAATCCTTACGTTGCATCTCCTAATTGTGTCTGATAATTCTCGGAGAGTTTCTTCATTTCTTTTAAGTCTTGCTTCTCTCTCCTCCTCTGCCTGCAACAATTCTATATTGCCATCTTCCAAATTGCTAATTCTTTCCTCCATATTATCGGCCCTACTGTTCAGAGCATCTAGATTTTTCTTAATCTCCTCTATTGTGTTCTTCGTTTCCAATATTTCTGTTTGGTTCTTCTTTATCGTATCAAACTCTTTTGTGACATAGCTCCTGAACTCGTTGAGTTGTCGGTCAGAATTCTCTCTTAACTCAGTGAGTATTTTAATGATGGCTGTTTTGAAGTCATCATCATTTAGGTTATATATCTCATTTTCTTTGGGATTGTTTTCTGTGTATTTGTTACTTTCTTTCTGTTCTGGAGATTTAATGTATTTTTTCATATTGCTTGATGATGTTGATTTGTGCCTCCGCATGGAGATAGAGTTTAGTTGCTCCTTTCACTTGTTTCAGCTGCTGCGGTGGGGGGAGCAGCTGTTTATACTTCACCAACCAGGAACCCTGTCCGTAGTTGCTAACTGGGCCTGGGCCCCTCTTCGTAGCCACAGTGGCCCTTTGGATTCCCTCCTCTGCCGTGGGGGCCGTCACGGGGGGCTTCAGGCTGCAGGTGCCTACTGTTGTTGCCCACCTAGATGCGCTCTCTCCTTGGGGTCTGCAACGGTGTTATGGGCTTTTCCAGCGGCCAGGGGTGGGATCACTTATATTTGTCGCTCCGTTGCTGTCGGCACCCACCAAATCTCACTTGTCCTCTATGGGTCGCAGGAGAGCTATTGGCATCTTCTACAATCTGTGGTTAGTACACCTAGCTATGCTGCTTTTGCCCTGGGGTCTTCCAGCCTTGTGGCTGGCGGCTGGGTGCCTTCTACTGGTGCTGTGCAGAGGCTTTCCCTAAGGCTTCTGTGAGCCTGTAGGGTTTCCCCCTAGGCTACTAAGCTGGGTCTCTGGAACTCTCTCCAGCCCCAGTCCTCTCCGAGATCTCCGGCAATCCCTAGCCTCACCGGGTGGGCAACGGCAGCTGGGGGTCGCCCCGCCCTCTGGGCTTCTCTCCGGGCCTCTGCCGGGAGCCCTGAATGCTCAGCGTGGCCCCTCTGCTACCGGCAGACAGAGAGTTTTGTCTGCTGCCTGGCGGAGCTCCGGCGCTTCCCCTCCGGGTCGCCGAACCGGCCTTTGAAAGTTCCCCCGCCCCGGTCCTCTCCGAGATCTCCGGCAATCCCTAGTCCCACGGGGCGGGCAACGGCAGCTGGGGGTCGCCCCGCCCTCTGGGCTTCTGTCCGGGCCTCTGCCGGGAGCCCTGAATGCTGGGCGTGGCCCCTCTGCTAATGGCAGACAGAGAGTTTTGTCTGCTGCCTGGCGGAGCTCCGGCGCTTCCCCTCCGGGTCGCCGAACCGGCCTTTGAAAGTTCCCCCGCCCCGGTCCTCTTCGAGATCTCTGGCAATCCCTAGCCCCACGGGGCGGGCAACGGCAGCTGGGGGTCGCCCCGCCCTCTGGGCTTCGGGCCTCTGCCGGGAGCCCTGAAGGCTGGGCGTGGCCCCTCTGCTAATGGCAGACAGAGAGTTTTGTCTGCTGCCTGGCGGAGCTCCGGCGCTTCCCCTCCAGGTCGCTGAACCGGCCTTTGAAAGTTCTCCCGCCCCGGTCCTCTCCGAGATCTCCGGCAATCCCTAGTCCCACGGGGCGGGCAACGGCAGCTGGGAGACCTCCGTGCCCTCCGTGTCTCTCTCTGGGACCCTCCGGGCGCCCCGAGCACCAGGCTGGGTCTCCCCGCCAATGGCGGGGAGAGACTCTCCCCGCGGGCTCAGGTGTGCAGCTCCAAAGTTTCCCTCTGCGTTTAGGAGTAATTGCGGGGGGTTTAGGTAGGGTTCTGGTCACCTGTTTCCACCGTCGCTCCTCTGTTGTGTTCTCGCTCCTGCCCTAGATGTGTGTGGATCCTCTGGGGGCGTCCGTTGGAAGAAAGCCGCTTGCGGGTACTAGGCTGCCCGTCGGGGTCGGAGAGTTTTCACCTATTTCCACATCCTCCCGGAGGAAAGTCCGTCTGCCTTCCGATGTATAGTCGCGTGGGTGTCTCAGACGTCCTGAGATGCTGTCTGGATATCCTTTGTCAAGCGATAAGTGTCCAAATAATTGTAGACTCGAAGGGCGAGAGACAAAGAGGACTACTCACGGCGCCATCTTGGATCCCGCCTACCACCTATCTTTGTCTTTTTTATTATTGAGTTACATGGGGCTCCTTGTATATTCTAGATATGTCCCTTATTAGATACATGATTTGCAATTATTTTCTCCCCTTATATGGGTCATCTTCTCACTTTCTTGATAGTGTCTTTTGAAGCACGAAAGTTTTTAATTTTGATGAAGTCCAATGTATCTATTTTTTTTCTGTTGCCCATATTTTTGATGTCATATGAAAGAATCCTTTGCCAAATCCAAGGTCATAAAGATTTACCCTTTTTCTTCTTCTAAGAGTTTTACAGTTTCAGGTCCTACAATTAGGTCTTTGATCCATTTTAAGTTATAAGCATCGACTTCACCCTTTTGCATGTGGCTACCCAGTTGTTCTAGCACAATTTATTGAAAAGGCTCTTCTTTCCCCATCGAATGGTCTTGACACTCTTTTCAAAAATCAGTTGACCAGAGACACATGGGTTTATTTCTCGACTCTTGATTCTATTCCATTGATCTGTATGTCTATAAGATAAACACTATAAGCATAAGTGCTGGTATCATACTGTCTTGATTACTGTTGCTTTGTAGCAAGTTTTGAAATCAGGAAGTAGAAGTCCTCCTATTTTCTTCTCTTTTAAGATGATTTTTTGCTATTCAGGGTCCTTTGCAACTCCATATAAATGTTCAAATCAGCTTGTCAATGTCTACAGAGAAGTAAGCTGAGATTCTAAAAGGCACTGCTGAATATGTAGATCAATTTGAGGAGCACTGCCATCTTATCAATATTAGGTCTTTCAATCCATGAATATAGCATATTTTTCCCTTTATTTGGATCCCTTTCAACGTTTTGTAGTTTTCAGAGAATAGATTTTGCACTTCTTTTGTTAAATTTATTCCTAAGTATTTTATTATTTTTAATATTATTGTAAACGGAATAATTTTCAGGTTGTTCATTTCAAGTATATAGAAACATAATTGATTTTTGTAGATTGGTCTTGTCTCTTGCAACTTTGCCAAACCCATTTATTAGTTCTAACAATTCTTTAGTAGATCCCTTAGTATTTTGTATATAGGCCATGTCATCTATGAATAGAGGTTTACTTCTTCCTTTCTGCTCTAGATGCCTTTTCTTTCTCTTGCCTAATCGATGTGGCTAGAACCTCTAGTACAATGTTGGAATAGAAGTAGCATGGACATCCCTATCTTGTTCCAGACCTCACAAGGAAAGCATCCAGTCTTTCACCATCAAGTATGATGTTAGCTGTCAGTTTTTCATAGATACCCTTTATTGTGTTGAGGATCTATTCCTAGTTTTCTGGGTGCTTTTGTAATAAAGGGGTGTTGGATTGTGTCAAATGCCTTTTTTTTTTTTCCACATCTACCAATATGGTCATGTGGCTTTTGTTTAATATTCTATTGACATGGTATATTACATTGATTGATTTAGGGATGTTAAGCCAACCTTGCATTCCTGAGATAATCCCACTTGGTCATGGTATATAATTCTTTTTATATGTTGCTGGATTTGGTTTGTTAGTATTTCATTAAGCATTAAGAAATACTAACATATCTGTGTCCATATTCATGAGAGATATCGGTCTGTAGAAAACTCGTGATGTCTTTGTGAGGTTTTGGTATCAAGGTAATACTGGCCTCACAGAATAAGTTGAGAAGAATACTGTTAACATTTGCAATTTTTTGGATGAATGACAAATTTTACCACACAACAAAAAATAAATATTGAAGCTGATAATACAATGGGAAGTGCCTTCCACAACCCCTGTGCAGTGGACACCGTTGGTTGTATAATCAATATCTACCCCTCCTTCTCTCCTTCCTAAAATAAGCAAAATTTTGTTCAGTGCCTAGGCAGCCATGTGCTTTAGGGGAATGTGGCTACAGCCTCAGAGCTGAAGTGTGGGCCCTGACTGGTCCAAACCAATCATAATGGTTTCATCTCTCTTGCCAGAAAACTGGTTTAGAAATGGTCACATGAAACAATCAGGTGTGATGGGGAAGTCTGCTGGGGAAACCTCGTGGAATGGGTTTCTTTGCACTTAAAAAATACAAGGGGGGAGAGACAGACCCTCTCTTCATGTTGTCACTTCTGGATACATGGAAATATTAAAGCCACTTTGTAACTGTGATGGAAGCTGGAATGAGGACAACTCCAACATACTGAAGATAGCGAAAGAGAAGAAAAGACTGTGGGTCAGTGATGATGATACTGAGCTGCTGAATTAATCAAATCTGGAGCCACTCAATCTTGAGTCTTCCAGGCAAGTCTTTTGCTTGAGGAAACTGGAATAAGTTTTTTCTTACCTGCAACTAAAAACATTCTAGCTGTATAACCAGTGGTATGCTGGAGCCTGCTCACACTGGCTCAAGACAGCCAATTTTGTACAATTCTTCCCAACAACTTATTCAGTGACATTGCATCAATAACTTCAAATCAACAATGGGAAAGTAAGTACACTACAGAAACTGGCAAACACCACAAATCAGGGCTATTTTTCCTTCAGAGATCCAGTTGCTATAAGCATTTACCAGCACACCACTGGATACAACTCTATTTCAAATTTTTCTGTTCATCAAACAAACCTTTGTATTCTCAAAATAAAGTTATAAATTAGTAATGTAAAAATTTGACCAATAATGTACTGCATATATTTGGGTTTCTAATAAGACTTTTTCTTAGAAAAAGTCCCCAGTATCTGAAATACTGCTATAAAGTATTTCATAATATGAAAAATTACTGACAATATATTGTAAACTAAAAAAATGATTATAAAACATTATGTACAGTACGAGACAGAAAGCAAGAGAGAATATATTTAGATGGATAGATATTAGGATTGTTGAGCTGGACACCAATATGCTCACATTGTTATCTCTGGGTGGTAGGGTTACAGATGATTCTTATATTTTTGCCTGATAATTTTTCCCTTAAATTTTCCATCAAGAGAATGTATTACCTTAGTAATAAATAAAAATACAATTCATGCTTTTAAAAGGAAGAAATTTAATATTTTTTTCATGAGCACAATTAGACACTATTTTTTCTTCCATTTGTGCCTACAAAGAGCCTATACAATCCTTTGCAGGTAGGAAGGTAGCTCCGGTTTTTAAATTGGGTGAGTCTGTGCTAGTATCTATAGTACAAAGTTATAACCCTGTACTCCACCTCAAGAAGATGTAGTAGGCATGAACTGAATTATAATATGCATTATAAGAAGAGTGCTGAATTCGTCCCACATAATCACTTTGAAAACAAAATCTGAGCCAAGAGCTCTCCTATTTTGAAAAGTGCATGTGATCTGCTTTACGAAACTGCATTAACTCTATTCCTAAAGATAGTGAAGTATCGGAGCATGGACCATGAATCAGAAGATTTGGCTTCTGGGTCTAGATGTAAACTTCATTAGCCACATGACCTCCGGCAAGCAGCAATCTCACTGAACCTAACCTTCTCAATTTTTAAACAGGGCTAATACCCACCCATTTCTCTTCACAGGATGAGATAAAGTAGATGAAAGAACTATCAAGTGAAAGATGGTATTATACATCACCAATTCATTACATACACATCTGAAGTCTTGTAACAATTGTACTTTGTTCCACTTTGGTACAAAAGACAGCCTTATAACCAGCAATGTATGATGCCAGTTTCCCTGGTAACAAGTTAACTTCCTCACTGCTTTAAAGATCTTTGTATTAAAAAAAAAAATCTCTTTTCTCTGCTGCTTTACCCTTTTTAACTTGCTTGGAAAAATACAAGGATGATATCAGCAGAATACTATTAGGACAACATGACACTGGATGGGGAGAGAAAGTTATAGATTATTTTCAGTAAGGAATATTGTTGCAAAAGTCCTATACAAAATAGCAGCAAGTAGAATTATTAAAAGAATGTCTTAACCAAGTAAGAATCATCCTAGGTCTACGTAAGTTAATATTAGAATCTTTACTAAGATAATTTACCAAATTATTAGATCAAAGGTGAAAAACTTTAAAGCATCTCAACAGATGCCCAAAAACGCATTGGAACAAAATAAACAACCATTCCAAAATAAATATTCCTAATGGGGTGAAGATAAAAAGGCAAATTTATTATTTGCAAATGATTACAAAATAAACAAGAAAAACTATTAGAAACAATAAGAAAATTCAGTATGGAGCTGACTACAAAATTAACATACAAAATCAACCGTTTGCCTACATACAATCAGGTAGAAAACAATGAGAGAAAGGATTCCATTTATAATTGCAACCAAATAAACGTAAAGCTGGGTATTAACAACAAAAATGATAAATGGCTTCATGAAGAAAATTTTGATCCCTACTGAGGGATCTCAAAGAAGACTGGAATGGAAGATTCAATATTAGGATGAGAGCAGCTTTATCAGTGAGGCTCCCAGCAGGAAACTGATGGTACACTCAAAGGAGAAACTTAGGAGAAATTCATGAAAAAGCTGTCTACTAACGTCTGGGCAGGGTGAAGCTCCCAGGGGTTAGCAATAGCAGGAAGCCGTTACCATAAGACCCCAGTGAGCACTCTCACTATGGAAGAAGAACCACTTGGCACAAGGTGTGGCCTTAAGGTAGATACACACAGTCCTATAGGGTGAGGGGCTGGAAAATATACCCTAACCCCTCTTTCCTCCCACCCTCCATGTCCTACTAGACCTCCCATTGGCCAAATCCAACAAGAAACCAGAGGGCGAGAGCCCCGATGATGCATTCCACAGAGGTCAGCCTCTTGAGGCATAGAGCAAGTTGGACAGAGAGGAGAATACATCTGAAGGGGCAAAAAGAATATCCAGCACAGCAGCCAGTCTCTTTCGACTGTTTTATTCTATGCCAGGCACTGCTCCAACCACTTTGTTTGAATTAATTCTAATAATGCCTATTTGTTTAAACTACAATTTCAAACAATTCCAGTAAAAAGGCCAATGAGATATTTTATAGGGAGTGAGAAGGAAGAGGGGAGTTTTTGACTAATGATAAGTTCTTCTGGAATAATATATATGCAAGATCAGGTAGAGAAAAAAGAGAGGAGAAGAGTTCTATTAAATATTAAAATATTATTAAGCTACAAAAATTTAAAGTTTAATTCTGGCACATGAATAGACTGATGAAACAACAGAGTCCAGAAATAGACCAAATAGATGTAAGAATTTCACATATGGTAGAGGTGGCATTTCAAATAAATGCAGAAAGGATTTTTTTTTAAAGGTTGGCACCTCAACTAACATTTGTTGCCAATGTTCTTTTTTTTTCCTTTTCCTTCTTCTCCCCAAAGCCCCCCAGTACACAGTTGTATATTCTAGTTGCAGGTCCTTCTGGCTCTGCCATGTGGGACACCACCTCAGCACGGCTTGATGAGCAGTGCTAGGTCTGCGCCCAGGATGCGAACCAGTGAAACCCTGGGCTGCCGAAGTGCAGCACACAGACTTAACCACTCAGCCATGGGGCTGGCCCCAGGATATATTATTTAATAAACGATTTAGGGGAAGTGAGATAGTAAGTAAAGAAAAAAGCTGGATCTCTGCCTTATTCCTTACACCACAATAAATTCCAGATGGAGCAAAGATCAAAACATGATGAACAAACTGTAGAAATAAAATTACCAAAAGAATAATGTAAAAGACTAGAAGAATACAAGAAAGAATGTATTTATTATCCTGAACATAGGAGATAATATTCTAAGTATGACACAGAACCAGAAGCCTTAAAAGGGAAAAAGTGATACATTTCACTAAATAAAATATAAAACTACTACACACAAAAAATTACCATAAAAGTCAAAAGAGATTATATAAAACATTAGCAATATTGTTATAAGACCATCTTTTCTAATATTGAAATATTACTCTTGTAATACAATAAGATATTTTATGTATTTTTACAAATATAAATGCCATTAAAATAAAAATATGCATAGTATTACTTACAATTACAGAGAAGCAAAACAAACCTAATGAGACAGTTTTTATTTTAACCTATCACATTAGCAAGGATTAAAAAGATCGATAATACCTCAGCAACGTGCGGGTGCGGAGATGATATAAGAAAGAAACAACAGGTATCCTGTGTTATTCAAACCTTCTCTATCCAACTCAGGAACCAGACAGGCTAAATTTTCAAATGAACCCCTCAGTATCCAGACTGTCCCTACTCTGGCCATCCAAATCTCAAGAACTAAACAGATTTGGATAAAACCACATCTCTCACTATTCAAACTCACTGTACAAACTCTCACTGTGCTAATTCAAGAAAACATCTGGACAACAAGGAATACACTGTGAAAGTGTATAGAGAGTTCTGTAGTGAGAATGTAAATTGATGTAACCCTTTTAGAGACGTCAAAATGGTAAATGCACATAGCTTTTAACCCAAGTTCTTTCCTTCTAGAAACGTATACCATGGAAATACTCATATGAGAATGTAAAGATAAATGCACAGGATATTCACTGCAGCACTGTTTACGAGAGCCACAAAAAAACAGCCTAAATATCTTGACTGGCAGGGATCTGACTAAATTACAGTACATCCATACAATGGAATTCATGAGTTCCTAGTTTTCCAAAAATGACTGATACTGGGAAAAGAGCACTTAGTGAATTCTCTTAAACTAAGGGCCAAAATGGTATTGTAAACACTGGATAATTGACTTTCAAGATTTTGACTTAAAAAATAAAAATATAAAAACAGGCTTAAGTTATCTTCATTTTAACAAGATTTAAGTTATAACTTCAACTATATACAAATTCTTAGAATAAAAAAAGAATCAACTGTGGACTTTATTTTTTAGTGTAATCTTTTCAACAAAATTGTATGATAAATCAATATAACACGTCCTTCATGTTCTTCTCTTTGGGGACAATCAATCACAACGATCTTCTTTTCAAAAATATTGAATGGATTCATCCATTTTCCTAAGTGCCTCTCATTAATCATTTGCATCAAAAGTCACTGTAATCAAATCAGGCTCCCTTAAAAGCATCTAGTATGTCATCATCCTTGATAATTTTCTCTTCTTCAACTGTCAGTCTGTCAAGAGCTTTCAGTTCTTTACCCATGAACTTCATAAAAACCTGCATGCTTTGCGAGATGCAATTTTCGTTTGCAACTGATTTTGTTGTATTTGACCAATAAAAATGCTAACAAAGGATCAGTAGCAATATTTGAGTGGGAACTAATTTTAAAAATGGTGTTTTATGACTAAAACTTTTTTCTTCCAATGACCGCTCTAGTAACACAGATACTAAGCAATCATTAAAAGAGAAAGATATATCTACTATACTGATTCGAAGACAATTAAGATGTATGTACTTACAGAACAATATGTATAACACGATTCTATTTGCTTAAAAAAGATTTTCATATGTATACATATAATATATATCAAGAGATTGATATGTGAACAAATTTTCAGGAAAAGCACTCAAACTATAAACATTGCTCGTCTCTGGGGAATTGGTAAGGAGCTGTTTCCTTTAACTGTATTTTATATCCTTCTGAATTATTTAACTTTACCACAAGCAGGTATTACTCTTACGAAGATGATGATGTAACTAAGTTTTAAATTAAGCACATAATAACGATAGATAATCCATTACTCCAGCTTCCAGGAATTTAGACTGAGCCCTAACTTACAGAAGTCATTAAATTTAGAAATCTCAAACGCTAACTAATTAAAAACCTTTTCAAAGACATTCTCATGCAACACTCAATTACCCTAATAATTTTTTTCCAAATGTAATTACTTTAGACAAAACTTTTATGCCATTATCCTTTAGAGATAAATAGGAACACTAGGTTTTAATGTAATGAAGTAAATTATTTAATGTAATAATGAATCAAAAAATTCACTGATTATGTTTCAGATTCCACATTGCAACTAACCTTCACAAAACTACCACTTCTTGAGTTTTGGGATCATATCAAAGAAAAATATCCACAATTGCATGGAAAAACTACTAGATTACACCTCCCTTTTCTAACTACATCTGAGCGGGGCCAGATTTTCTTCATACACTTCAGCTAAAGCAACATATTGCAACAAGTTCAATGTAGAGGCCTACATGAGAACCCAGCTGTCTTCTATTAAGCCAGACACTAATGAGATTTGAAAAGTGTAAATCAATGCCACTCTCCTAACTTTTTTGCTTTGGAAAATAAACCTTTTTTTCATTAAAAAAAAAAGTTATGTTAACATATAATTGGCATTATTGTTATTTTGAAATGAATAGTATTTGAACTTTTTCTGTTTTATTTTCTAATATAAAAAATATCAGGGGCTGGCCCCGTGGCCGAGTGGTTAAGTTCGCGCGCTCCGCTGCAGGCGGCCCAGTGTTTCGTTAGTTCGAATCCTGGGCGCGGACATGGCACTGCTCATCAGACCACGCTGAGGCAGTATCCCACATGCCACAACTAGAAGAACCTACAACGAAGAATACACAACTATGTACTGGGGGGCTTTGGGGAGAAAAAGGAAAAAATAAAATCTTTAAAAAAAAAAAAAAAATCAATACATAAAACTTACATAAACAAAAGCTTTTTGGAGTCTTCAGTTACTTTTCAGAGTGGAAAGGAGTCCTGAAAGCAAAAATTTTGAGATCCTATAGACCAAAAGGCAAACAGCTGTGAACAATGCTTATAACTAGGATGAATAAACTATAACATGGTGGGGATGAGGGGAAATGAAATGTTACAGATATGAAATTTGTTTTTAGATAAAATTCAATGCCTTTTTAAAAAGGTAAGAAATGAGAAAACATGCATTTAAAGTTTTTGTATTAACCTACATGTTTACATTTCCCGTGTCTTCATTTCTTCCTGTGTATTTGAGTTACCACCTGGTGTCATCTCCTGACAACCTTAAGAACTAGTTTTAGTATTTCTTGTAAGACAGGTGGGCTTGCTACAAATTCTCTCAGTCTTTACATAAGAAGGTACTTATTTCACCTTCATTTTTGGGTATTTTTGCTAAATATAGAGTTATTCATAGACAGTTTTCTCTTTCAGCACTTTGGATATGTCATCCCACTGCCTTCTGGCCTCCACTGTTTCTGATGAGAAGGCAGCCATTAATCACACTGATGCTTCCCTGTATGTAAAGTTATTTTTCTCCTGCTGCTTTGAAGATTTTCTCTGTCTTTCAACAGATTGCTCATGCTGTGCCTAGGCATGGGTCTCTTTGTATTTATCTCACTGAGTTCACTGAGCTTCTCGATGTGTAGTTTAAAGTTCTTCACCAAATTTAGAAAGTTTTCCCAAAAGCTATTAACTGCATCTTTCTTTTGGGACTCCCATCACACATATATTGTATGCATCATGTTTTCCACAGATCCCTGAAGCTCTCTCCATTTTTCTTCAATCATTTTTCTCTGTTTTTCAGACTGAACCATATCTATTGGCTTGTCTTTAAAGCCACTGATTCTTTTCATTGGCATCTCAAAACTGCTATTGAACCCCTCTAATGAATTATTCATTTCAGGTACTATATTCCTCAAGTCTAGAATTTCCACTTGATTTTTTTTAACTTTTTACTTTGGAATAAAGGTACATTCATTTACAGAAAAGTTGCAAAGATAGTACAGAGTTCCTGTATATGCTTCACCCAGTTTCTCCTAATGTTAATATCTTACATAGTCATGGTACACTTGTCAAATGTAAGAAATTAACATTGGAACAAAACTATAAAATATAGACTTTATTCAGATTTCACCACTTTCCCACTAATGTCCTTTTTCTGTTTCAGGATCCAGTGCAGGATATCACACTGCATTTAGTCATCATGTGCCCTCGGTCTCCTCTGATCTATAGTAATTTCTCAGTTTTTGCTGTTCTTGTAGAAGGATCCCGAGTTGCACTTTGTCTGTTGTTTTCTCATGATCATACAGGTTAAAAGTGTCAGGAAAGAACACAACAGAGGAGAAGTACCCACTTAGGACACTGTCTCAAAGGGTGGTTCTTTTTTTCTTTTTTTTTTTCTGTTTGTTCTCATTTTTAATAATTTCTATACCTTTACTGAGAATATCCATTTATTGATTTATTGTTGTTATACTTTCCTTTAATTATTTAAACATGGTTCCCTTTAGTTCTTTTAACCTATTTATTATAGTTGATTTGATGTCTTTACTAAATCGAACATTTGGGGACATTCATATAATTTTTTTGGACTGCTTTTCTTCCCGAACACGAGTCACACTTTCCTGTTTCCTTACATGGCTCGTAATTTTCTTGTTGTTAAACCAAGGGATTTTAGACAATACATTGTAGCAACTCTAGATTCTGATTCTTTTCCTCCTTAAGGCGTTGTTGCTGTTTTGTTGACTTCTTTTGTTTTTGTTTAGTATCACGCCTGGACCGAATATGTGAAATCTGTCTCCCCGTGGTATGCAATCACTGATATCTTTGATCAGTTCTGTTTTTTAAAAATATATTCTTGTTTTTATTTTTATTTTTATTTTTTTTTTTACAATAAAAATCTTTATTTAGGTTTGGTCAGTACAGGTAAGATATACTGGAGTCACAGAGCAATAGGCATTAACAGGATACAACAGTTCATAAAAACTGAGTAACTATGCACACAAATTTCTTAAACATTCAGTCACCTAAAGAGAAAATGCACAGATGTATGGTGGAAAAAACTGTATCTAACACTGAAACTACTAGAGGACTCCATCAACAAGTCCAACTTTTAGTGATAAAACTACTGTACTGGGCAAACTTGGCAGTCATACACCCACATCTACTCTAACAAGTCTGAATGGTGCGCGAGTCTAAGAGAACAGCACGAGTAGGATGCCCGTACACAGCACAGGCTCTAGGAGAGACACAGATTTATACAGACATCATCGTGTTATACTTTAAGGAAGGATTTCCATTTACAACTTCACATTAACTCATATAAAAATAACTTGACCCTACACAAAATGTCCTTTTAGCAACATTCAAAGTAATTAACTATTACAATTTCCAAAGTGGCAGAGGTATTGAAGCAAGGAAAAAAAAAAAACAGAAAAAACACACACACCCACAAAAAAGGCAAATTGTGACAAAAGTATGCGTTAATTTTCTGGACAGTATCCTCTCCCAAATTAAATGACACTGTATAAAAATTTGCTGGAATATTACAAAACTGAACCCTGTACATTTACACTTGAGTCCAAGCCATTCTGCACGTGGCGGGAACCCGCAGTTCGGTTACCTTTCCCACTCACCGGCTTCTCCTCGTGAGGGTCGTGGTTGGAGTCTGTGTCATTGGAGTGCTGTGTGAGAGAGTTTTCACTGCCTGTGGGAGAGTCTACACTTTCATAACCCGCACTGAGTTGGTTTACGTAACTACTACCTCCTCTGCCAGTTCTCTCCTCCGAGGTGTTGGAGGCCTTATTACCATTCCCTGGAGAAGAAGGAAAGTCATCTTCGGTTGTGTCCCCCTCCCTGTGAAATCCAGACCCAGACGTCCTCTGCCGGGAGGAACTGCCATTACTTGGTCCATTGGCCAGACGACTGCAGTCTTTACCCGCGGCCTCTGCCTGTCCTACGGGCTCAGAAGATGTAGTCCTGCTGGTACTTGGGGCTGGGGCTTGAGACTACTGCTGTTGGTACTGAGCCAACTGCTGGCGTGTCTCCCTCAGTTGCTGCTGAAGAACTAGAATGGTACTCTGCATACCCTCTACTTCTTCGTCAAGCTGGATGATGAAGTCATTCAGTTCATCCTGACTGCTTTTAAGCTCCTCACTATATTTCTTCTGTAAAGCCAACTCTGCTTCAAGTTGTGCAATACGGCCCTGGGACAGTTGCCTTCCAAGCTCTTGATTCTCCTGGATAAGCATTCGACACTTCGCCATTAACTTTTTGCCTGTTTGGCAAATAAACCCTTTAAATGCAAAATTCACCTCATTGGAGTTTTGACCCAGAAGTTCAACAACAAGCACGAAGTCCACAGTCTTATTGGCAAAACTGCTATACAGTGTCTCTAAGTCACTATGCTCAAGGGTAAGAGCGATGCATATTCCATGTTTACATTTTACTGGAATTTTACATGTTCAACTCATGATTTTAAATCTCTAGGTTTTCATTCCTCCAAACTGTCTGAAGACACAGTGTGCCACAGACTTAAGACTTGTGTTTCTCCCTCTATTTTCTTCAAACAGAAACATTTCTCAAGTGTCTACATGTTCTAGAAGGGGAATTTTTCGGAGGTGGCCACTTCTTCGGAATAGTCCGACGCCACCAGGCCTCTGAAGCAAGGGGAGGGGGAAGAGAAAAAAGCTGAAACACAAGGTTCATCTGGTAAGTTTTACATTAACCATTACAAGCTGGATAGTAAAAGAATGTGGCTTTTTTGGCTCAAAAAGTCTGAGTCTTGGTGTGGAAACGAGTACTTGGCTGTCCCACCACAGCTTTCCCGTAGTGGGACTGTCAGGGAAGTCTTGACTGGGGAGTATGATTTGTTTACCTATCAGGCGTAAACTTCCAGGCACTCAGTTCATTTTGGGCTTGTTCCAGTTTGTCTTTAGTCTCTTCCAGTTCACCTTTCATTTTTAGGAAAAACAAGTTGATCGCTGGGTCTACCATTGTTGATCTCAGTTGGGCAATGCTAGGCTGCTGGACTTGCATGAGGTACTGAATCTGAGTAGTACACTCTTGCATCTCTTGTTCCTTGGTTGCTAGTCGCATTACAAGGATGTTTTCCCTGCGTGCAGACTCTTGCTGTTGTTGCTTTAGTTTTTCTTCAGACTCCCTTAAGCCAGTTACATCATTAGAGTTAAGATCTGTGTACTTGCCCTCCAAAGCTTGCACATATGCTTCATACTGTTTCCATCTTAGAATTAACTCATCTCGTGCCATAACTTTGAAGTCTGTTTCACTCAGTCGAACCTTTTTGGGAAGAGGCTCCTCGTTGGTCATCTTGAATCCGCCGAGTCGCCCCCCAGATGCGGCCGCGCCGCCGGGCCCCGCCGCGGGGAGGAAAGGCCTCTTGTTTTTATTTTTAAAGCTGGCTTGCTAGGGTTGCCCCTTTGCATAACTTAGTGGTCAACTTGTGATTAGAAAGAGGATATGCTCAAACACCTCGAAACAGTAAGGGCTCCCACCTCTGCCAATGGATCTGTGTAGAAGGAGGGGAGCTCACTCGAAGTTCGGTCTGTTGTCAGGTTTGTCCCAGGTTATCTTCCCATAGGGCCCTTTCAAGTCTCCTAGGTACATGCATGCAACTTCAGGGTCCGTCAAAAGTATGCGAAGACCGTGGGCCTTCTCAGGTCTTTCCTGTGCTTACGTGCAGCCTCATCCAGTAACATATTTGCCCCAAACAGTACTGCACGCCTCGGCTATTTGAGTTGAGCCCTGGCCCTCCCTTGCACCTCTGAAAATTCACATCCACAGACAATGTTTCCGGGCATCACATACCACTCCAAAGAGCTGAGCCCCCTTCAAGCTGAGGTTTTTATGGCCTGCTTCTGGCTGGCAGAACCTCCATGCCAACCGAGCTGGGACAGAGTGGAGTGGGATGTGAGAAGCCCCAAGCTAGAAAGCCACTGATTCCCATTTTTCTTACTCCAAGTTCAACAGCATAACAGTTATCAAAGTTTTAATAACAACTGGCTGTTGGTCAATCTCCAGAGTACCAAAATGGTTGCTTAAAAAAAGTAATGTAGACGGGGGCCAGTCCTGTGGTGTAGTGGTTAAGTTCGGCACACTCTGCTTTGGCAGCCCAGGTTCATGGGCTCGGATCCCATGCGTGGATCTATGCTACTCATCAGCCATGCTGTGGTGGTGACCCACATATAAAGTAGAGGAAAATTAGCTCAGGATGAATCTTTCTCAACAACAAAAAAGTATTGTAGAAACAAAAATTCTACTCAAAAGTTCATACTGTCTGGACCAGTAGCCCAGTTCTATAAAAACCATCCTAAGAAAATACCAAGAAATACCGAGAAAGCTGTGTATGGCACGTGCCTACAATGTTATATCTCCCTTACAGCCTCTCTCACAGCTAGATCTAGCCATGTGACTGAGTTCTCACCAACACAACGTGAGTGGAAGAAATGCCACAACTTCCTGCTCACCTCCTCAATGGCAAATTGTCCTGAACTTCCTCTCTTTCTCCTTCCCACAGGCTGAAGTATTACAACTCAACAGACGACCGTAAGTGGATCCCTGCACTACTTTACAGGATGGAATCACATCACCAGCCTGTTCCTATGTCCAGGCTATTGCAAGATGACAAAATAAAATGTTATTTTATTACTAAGTAACATTATTTTAAAAAGTAATACATTCCAAAAAGCTACAAAATTAAATGTACCCATTCATCACAGCTATCTTAAAATATGTATGTAAACATGGCAAACAGACAAAAATAATGTTATGGTGTTGGGATTATGAATAATTATTCCTTTCCAAACTTTCAATAATATTGTTTAAATTACTTTGATAATTTTAAAAGTTGAAATTGTAGAATTAAATGTTTTGAAACCATTTTTCAGTCTGTTTTTTAAGAATCTTAAAACAGTGAAAAACGGTTTTAAAACAGATTTAAGGAACTTTAATGCTATCCACCATCACACTGGTATAAAACATGAATCCCCTGGCCAATGTTCAAATCCAAGGTGCTTGGTCTGCAAACCAGCCATCATGTTCTTTCTTTAAAAAATGAAATCTAGTCATGTTCCTCAAGGGCACTAACTATCAGCCTTAACCAACCAAGACTGGCTCCATATAACTAAATAAATTTTCTCTATGTTTACAAAAAACTTTTTTGCTTCATCTTTTATATTTGTATTTTTTAGAGAAAACAAAGTCTCAATGTGAGGAGATTTACTGGCACCTGACCAACAAGAAGCTTTACGCCTTCCACACCCTGCAGCTTCCCTCCACCTAAAAATCTGTCTGAAGGAGGATGAGGCTGGCCCAACTATGAAAAGCACAGCTTTTAAGGTTAAAGCTCCAGCCCTAAAAAACAAGAAAATAAAACAGCCCAGCCCAAAGAAAGCAAGAGAGAGCTGCTAAAAACTCTGCTGTCCTCTCATATTTGAAACTATACAACCTCTCTAAAAATGCAGCTAATTTATACAGTTCCTTGATATTTCCAAGCCTCCCAATAATTCAACTTAAGGTCTGAACAGGGGAAATGTACAGAACCCCTTAAAATACAACTACAAATTTGTCTAATTATAAAAAAAAGAGAGAGAGAGAGGTGGCCCTGACTTCCTATAACAAGATGTACCATAAAATATCATCATTTCTAGAACCATGCTGTCCAATGAGAATCCCTAGCCACTTGCGGTTACAGAGTACTTGAGAAGGTGCTGGTCAGAACTGAGATGTGCTCTCCACAAATATATAAAATATATCATCAACATCTTTTTAATATTGGTCATATATTAAATAATATTTTGAATATAGTGGGTTAAATATATTAAAACTAATTTCACCTGTTTCATTTTACTGTTTAAAATGTGGCTACAAGAGGGGCTGGCCCCATGGCCGAGTGGTTAAGTTCGCGTGCTCCGCTGTAGTTGGCCCAGTGTTTCATTGGTTTGAATCCTGGGCGCGGACATGGCACTGCTCATCAAGCCACACTGAGGTGGCATCCCATATGCCACAACTATAAGGTCCCACAATGAAGAATATACAACTATGTACTGGGGGGTTTGGGGAGAAAAAGGAAAAAAATAAAATCTTTAAAAAAAAATGGGGCTACAAGAAAATTCTAAATTACACATGTGACTAGCATTATATTTCTATTGGATACCACCAGTCCAGTCTCTAACAAGCAAAATTTTATAACCATCTTCTTCTGGTTTAGTACTCTCTAGTGCCATTACTTTCATGCTGAAAACAAAGAAGGTGTGTTGATCTAGGGTTATGTCCCACAGGGAACTGACGATAAGGACTGCCTGTAGTCATCTGGTTACTCAACAACAGTGATCTAACCTATTACAAACCAAGGCTCCAGGAGAAATCCAGAGACCTTTGTAGAGTCCTTAAGGGTTGGAAACCTGTCCCTCGTTCTGACCATGCCATTTACCAGCTTTATACCAGGGGATATGAATACTAATACCACTTCAAGAGGCTTTCCAGAAACACTTTAGTCACCAAAGAACTAACAGTGGCCATCTTGAGATGGCATAAGACACTTTAAAACAGAAATGACTGGATGGCATGGCAGGGTGTGAGGTGGCACTGTGGGAAGGGGAAGGAGGACGGAGTGTGACTAGAGCAGAAAGCTGTACTCAGTAGGACTAGGTCACTGACAGGAGACTTCACAAAGATTTGATGCACTTTTTACATTTGCTGAATATCTACTTTGTGTGAAGCACTGGGCTGAACAGAGCTGAATAAACAGTGTCCGCTCTTAAGGAGCCCATGGTCTACTTAAGCTGAAGTCAGGACAGATCAGTGCACAAGATTAACTGATCTAAGAGTGAATCCTGGGCTGTAACCATAAGGACTGACATCAGTGTTGGTTAATAAAGTTAAATCAGTAGACAAAGTGGCTAGTGGACTCAGGAGGCATGGAAGGTTACTGTTAAATGGGAATTCAGGTATTTTAGAGGTACGATGAATGGACTCAAAGAACCCTTTGCACAGTTATGTTTCTGCATGGCCGTGTGTGTGTGTGTGTGTGTGTGTGTGTGTGAAAGAATTCATAGCAATCAAGAGATTCTCTGAGACAGAGGTCTCCAAACTTGTAATGCATTTATCTACTTAGGGATTATATACATATACTTTTATGTACTCTATGCAACATAAATAAAATTAGGATCTAAAACAATAAGATATAGGGTTCTAAAATTTCATTTTCATATATTCAATGGCTCTTCTTGCATAGCCCACCTGCTCTAAGGTGTCCTAACATTTAAAAAAAAAAAAAAAGGAGGGGGGCCAGCTCCGTGGCCAAGTGGTTAAGTTCGTGCGCTCCGCTGCGGCGGCCCAGGGCTCGGATCCTGGGCGTGGACATGGCATCGCTCGTCAGGCCACGTTGAGGTGGCGTCCCACATCCCACAACTAGAAGGACCTGCAACTAAGATATACAACTGTGTACAGGGGGGGTTTGGGGAGATAAAGCAGGAAAAAAAAAAAGATTGGCAACAGTTGTTAGCCCAGGTGCCAATCTTAAAAAAAAAAAAAGGAAATTAAGAAACACCCCTGATGGGGAAATAAAGGGAAAACCTTGACAAAGTTATTAAAACCACACCTCAAATGGAAATGAGTGGAGGCCAACCACAAAAATCTGTGAAGTCACTTCCAGAAAGTTTTTCTCTGAAAATGAATTTGGGGTATTTTCACTGTGAAACAAAGAAAAAATGAAAATGTTCTACGCATTTCAGGTTATCTATATCTTGCTTTTATCTTCAAATTGTCTTCTATGTTAATATTATAAGCCATTAAAAATGCTTTTAAATCTAAGATATAAATTCTCTTTAAAAATTTAAAAGTTTTAGAAAAGCTATCTGAGATGGGTCCTAGTTTCCACTTTTCTTACCATGAAATTTGAAGCATTATCACAAAATTAAAAATATTTGCTTGAGGGGGAGAGACTGCATGTGACCTGCTTCAGCGGTGGGAGTGCTGTGGCAGCATATTCAGAAGTCTCAAGTCGCTCATTTTCAATACACTTTTCCAAGCATAAAAATTTTTTCCTCCAATTCTACATTCTCAGTTCTAGGAAACTATTTATCCTGTCATCCTCTTTTTACCATATATTAAAAATAAAAAGAGGTCATTTGCAATAATTTGTTATTGACAATTAGTCCACACAACTTATTCAAATGAAAAAGATCTTTATCAAATTAATGCCTACTAATATGAAAACAAACAGTTTACATGTGAAAAAATTTAAAATATCAAAAACTTCTATTAATAATAAACTTACTCCCAGGATTAAAACATTAAAGAGACTTAAGACTTATTAAAGATTTAGCATTATAGGTAGAACATCATTTTATTCAAAATGGCAAAAAAATGGAAGTTTGCCACAAATATGACGAAATGTCAATTATCAATATAAAACAATTCCAAAATTGATTTAAAATATACTAAGTTGCTAACACAAAACTAGGCAATGGATAGAGACAAGTCACAGAAGACAGATAGTAGGTAACTAATAATAAACATATATTTCAAGTTTAGTATCAACAATAATTCAAGAAATAGAAACTAAAAATACTGGCGAGGTACAAAAGGTACTCTCCTCATGGAAATATAAATTGCTATCATCTTTCTGGGGAGGACTTTGACAATACACTTTGATCTGGTAATTACATTAGGAAATGATTTCAAAATTTAGAGAAAGATTTATGTATGAAACTGACATCACAATATTTTATTTCTGCACAGAAAAATATTGGACAAAAATGTTCTAAAATGTTAACAGTGGTTATCTCTGGGCGGTAGGACTACAGATGGTGTTTACTTTCTTCTTTATATTTTTTGTATATTCCATGTATTTTATAACAAGTACATACTAATTTTAATCTAAAAAAAACAAGTTACTTTTAGAATTCTTTTTAACAAGTATCACCCAGTTCTTCTTATAGAAACAAATAATACATGCTTGCTATTTCTATTCCAAATGGACAGGGCTCCTATTCTAATTCTGGATTTCTACGTCCCACTCACCAAAAACATCAGCCCCCACACCAGCACAGCAGAGAGGAGCTCTAGTCAGAGAGAGATCTGAGCTCAAATCCTAGAAACACCATTTACAGCAGTGTTACTTTGGGCAACTTGTCTAAACCTCAGTACATTCTTAAACAAGATTACATAAATTCAGAGATTAAGATAGCTTCAATGCCACAGAGGGCAGCTCAGAAAGACGAGGATGGAATTTTAGGGAGAGGGAGTAGGTGGCACTATAAAACGAAACTATAAGAATACAATTTGGGATTCATCCCAGAGTTATGGTGACATATGATCTGATATGATAAGCACAAGATAAAAGAGTAAGTTTCTCTTCATTCTTCTGTACTAAGCACTGCCCATGTTTTGTACACCAGGGACACAGCAGTGAACAGGTTAAACAAGATGCTGCTCCTGACCACACGCTCTACGGTGGCAGGGGTGGGGAGTAAGGCGGCGGTGGAAGCCAGGGAGAGACAGATAAATAACCTGAGTTAGTGGTATGTGCCATAAACGCAAGAGAACAAGGTAAATAAGATAGATAGGGGAAGGGGGGCTATTTTAAATAGAGTGGTCAAGGAAGGTTCCTCTACAAAGAGTGGGCTGAGACTTGAAGGATAAGGAGCCACGGGAAGATATTGAGTCTAAGGGAAGAGTAAGTGCAATGTCAAAGATGGGAACAAACCTGGCATGTTCGCAGACAGCAAGACTACTGTGAAGGAGATGAGGTTGAAAAGTTAGCAGGGATCAGATTATATGGGGCCATATCATGAAAAGAAGTCTGGATTTTATTCCCACTGTGACAAGAACCCATTGATGTTTTCAGCAGGGTGGCATGATCTGCATTTGAAAAATTACTTCCACCAGTCTGTGGAGGGAGCGTTCTACTGATAGAATGCTACTGCAAAAGGCCAAACGTGCCTTGAACTAGGTAGGAGCGACAGCACTGGTGGTGGTCGAATCTAGCAAAATTCCCACAGAGGCTGATCTCAGCTCTATCTTTCAAACCAAGCACAAAGGTGTCTCTCTGTAAAAACTTCCCCGGTTCTCCCAACTCCAATGCACCATCACTGAACTTCAGACATTATCCTAATGAGAACATGTATCAAAGTGTATTGCAATTACGTATTTACATAGCTGTCTTTCCTACTGGACCAAGTACCAAGAAGGAAGGGAGGAAACATGTCTTATTTATCTTTGACACACATAGTAGAGTGCCTGGCACAAAAACAACTGCTCAGTAAATGTCTACTGATTGAAAGATTAAACAAATACATTTAAAACAATCAAAGCCATTTGTATTCGTTTCCTAGGGCTGCTGTAATAAAGTATCACAAACTGGGTAGCTTAAAACAACAGAAACTTATTCTCTCTCAGTTCCAGAGGCTCAGAAGCCCAAAATCAAGGTGTTGGCAGGGTCACACTCCCTCTGACAGCTTTCGGGGAGAACCCTTCCTTGACTCTTAGTTTCTGGTGCATCCCAACCATCCTTGGCATTCCTGGCTTGTAGCTGCATCACTCCAATCTCTGCTCCATCTTCACATGGCCTTCTTCCCTGTGTGCGTCTGTGTCTCTGCATGTCCTCTCCTCTTCTTATAAAAACAGCAGTCATCGGATTTAGGCCTGCCCTAATCCCATATGACCTCATTTTGATTATATCTGCAAAGATCCTTAATTCAAATAAGGTCACATTCTGAAGTTCTGAGTGGACATGAATTTTTGGTGGACAATGTTCAACCCACTACACCATTCGACATCATAATGGATTGCCTTAAAAAATGGTAATCTTCTCATTCCAAAAATGTTCAAGCAAAACCTGAGTAGCCAAAACTGGGATGTTCAACAAGAGATTTATGTATTGCCTTTGTATGCCCTTAAACCTCTTTGGTTTCAGTTTACTCATCTGTATGTGGAGGGGACTAACTTCTAGTCTCACCTGACATTAATGTTCTATGATTCTGAGTCATAAGTTTTCTTGAGAACTTTTTACAATTTATAAATATATTATGCTAATATAGAGAGCTTCAAATATTTGAATAAATTAAATTGCAGCAGAAAGCTTACCTTTTCAGCTCTGAAATAGGCAATATTTTTTGTAAACTATCCACCAGCACATTCACTTCGATTATCTTGATTTTTCCATTAAAAATGTAGTGTATTCCTCCATACATCAAGCCACTATACTTATATTTCAATAAACCACTTTGAATACTTACCATGTGCCAATGAGTAACCCACTTCCGACTTGCCTACTTGGACCTATTATCAGCCAACTAGACCTCAGTTTCTTCATAATTTTAAAATTCTACTTAAATGATATTCTACCTAATTTTAAGATAAGCTATTTTTTTAATCAGGAAGATTTCAAAAAGTAGCTTTATTGATTCTCTGCTTACAAAAATGATATATTTTTGTTTAAAAAAATCACAAAAGTACGAAGAAAGTAAAAATTACCAGAAACCCCACCACCCAAAGATAGCCACCGCGAACATTTTGCTGAGCAACCTTCCAGACATATGTATTCACACAATGGTATATGCAATATCCTCCATGTTTTCATTCAAAAATATGGATGTTATGTAGAAAGTTATATTAATAGGCTAATATACATGCCATTTTGCAAGTAGTTTTTTCCCCGAGTTGTTATGCATACTTTTCCAAGACAAATATGGATAAACAGCATCATTTTATTGGATATATTTTATGCTGAATTAAAATACCATAATTCAACCAATCCTCCAACGACGAGCACTGAAATAACCTACATATCCGTCATTACTAATGTCGCAAACTGTTACCAAAAAAACCTGTGTACACATACCTTAGCAAATTTTTGCAACTGCCCCTTTGGACAAATTCCAGGACTACAGAAAGGGAAGTATTCACATTTAAAATTTTGATTTGTATAGTAAATACCTAATGTCCTCCCAAAAAGTTTAACCAAATGATGCTCCCAACTCCTATATAAGAATATCCACTTTCTCACACTCTGCTAACATTGGATTTTGTCCATCTTTGCCAATATGAAAGTATTTTTCCCTCCTCCAAAAAAACTTTTTTTGTTTTTGCATTTTCTTTATTACTAGTGAAGCTGAACATGTTTTCCTACATTTGCATTTCTTCCTGGAACTGCTTGAGTCTTCTGCCAATTTCCTACTGAGTAGTCTTATTTCTTCTTATAGATCTTGTTTGTATTGCCCTATTAAAAGTAAAGAATCCTTCGGGAACAAGGCAAGGATGTCCCCTCTCATGATTCCCTTTAAACATCATACTGGAAGTCCTAGCTAATGCAATAAGACAAGAAAAGGAAACAAAAAGTATATAGATTGTAAAGGAAGATATAAAACTGTCTTTGTTCACAGATGACATGATTGTCTTTGGAGAAATTCCAAAGAATCAACAAAAAAACTCCTGGAACTAATAAACGATTACAGTAGTGCCTTCTTATCTGTGAGGTGTACATTCCAAGACCCTGAGTGGATGCCTGAAGCCACAGATAGTACCAAACCCTATATATACTGTTTTTTCCTACACTTACATACCTATGATAAAGTTTAATCTATAAATTAGGCACAGTAAGAGATTAACAACAGTAACTAATAATAAAATAGAACAATTTTAAGAATATACTGTAATAAAAGTTAGGTGAATGTGGTCTCTCTCTCTCAAAATATCTTAACTGTGCTGTACTCACCCTTCTTCTTGTGATGATGTGAGATGATACAATGCCTATGTGATGACATTAAGGGAGGTGAGTGACACAGGCATTGTGATGTAGTGTTAGGGTACTACTAACCTTCCGACAATACATCAGAAGGAGGATCATCAAGCCATGATGATGCCAATGGCTGGATGTCAGGAGCGGATGATGTCGACGGTGCGGGATCCAACAAAGGGATGATTCACACCCTTGGGGGCTTGGGGGAAAGCAGCAGGAAGGCATGAGACTTCATCATGCTACTCAGAATGGCACGCAATTTAACACTTAGGGAATTTTTATTTCTGGAATTTTCCATTAAATATTTTCAGACCATGGTTGACTGTGGGTAACTAAAACCAGAGAGAGCAAAACCACAGATATGGGGGGACTACTGTATAGCAAGATTTCAGCATACACGGTTAATATACAAAAGTGAATCATTTTCCTATATACCAGCAACAAATAAGCAGAATTGAAAATTAAAAATACCATTTACAGCAGTTGGCCCGGTGGCCCCGTGGTTAAATTTGCACATTAGGCCCAGGGTTCTTCGGTTTGGATGCCGGGTGCAGACCTACTCACTGCTTGTCAAGGTGTCCCACATATAAAGTAGAGGAAGATGGGCACGGATGTGAGCTCAGGGCCAGTCTTCCTCAGCAAAAAGAGGAGGATTGGCGGCAGATGTTAGCTCAAGGCTAATCTTCCTCAAAAAAAAAAAACCAAAAAACCATTTACATTAGCACCCCAAAAATGAAACACTTAGGTATAAATCTAACAAAATATGTACAAGATCTATATGAGGAAAACTACAAAACTCAGATGAACAAAATCAAAGAAGAACTAAATAAATGGAAAGATATTCCATGTACATGGATATTCAGAAGACTGAATATTGTCAAAATGCCAGTTCTTCCCAACTTCATCTACAGATTCAATGAAATCTCAATTAAAATCCCAGCAAGTTATCTTGTGGATATCAACAAGCTGATTCTCAAGTTTATTTGGAGAGACAAAAGACCCAGAATAGTCAACTCAATATTGAAGGAGAAGAATAAAGTCAGAGGATTGACACTACCCAACTTGCAGACTTAACTCTAAAAGCTACAGTAATCAAGACATTATGATATTGGTGAAAAACAGACAGATCAACAGAACAGAATAAAGCGCCCAGAAATAGACCCAGAGAAATAGAGCCAACTGATATTCGACAACAGAACAAAGGCAACACAATGGAGCAAAGATAGTGTCTTCAAGAATGGTGCTGGTGGGGATGGCCCGGTGGCGGAATGGTTAAGTTCACATGTTCTGCTTCTCGGTGGCCTAGGGTTCTCCGGTTTGGAGCCCGGGTATCGACATGGCACTGCTTGGCAAAAGCCATGCTGTGGTAGGTGTCCCACATATAAAATAGAGGAAGATGGGCATGGAAGTTAGCTCAAAGCCAGTCTTCTTCAGCAAAAGGAGGAGGATTGGCAGTAGTTAGCTCAGGGCTAATCTTCCTCAAAAAAAAAAAAAAAAAAGAATGGTGCTGGAACAACTGGACATCTACATGCAAAAATGAAAACAGACACAGACCTTATAGCCTTCACAAAAAATTAACTCAAATGTATCATAGATGTAAATGTAAAATATAAAACTCCTAGAAGAAACACAGGAAAAAACCTAGATGACCTTCAGTATGGTGATGACTTTTTAGATATAACACCAAAGGCATGATCCACGAAAAAAAAATTGAGAAGATGGACTTCATTAAAATTTAAAAGTTCTGCTCTGCAAAAGACAATGTCAAGAGAATGAGAAAACAAGCCACAGACTGGGAGAAAATATTTGCAAAATACATACCTGATAAAGGACTGGCATCCAAAATATACAAAGAACGCTTAAAACTCAACAATAAGAAAACAAATAACTCAATTAAAAAATGGCCCAAAGACCTTAACAGACACCTCACCAAAGAAGATATACAGATGGCAAATACGCATATGAAAAGATGCTCCACATCATAAGTCATCAGGGAAATGCAAATTAAAAGAACAACATGATAGTGCTACACACCTATTAGAATGGTTATAATCCAGAACACTAACACCAAATGTTGGCGAGGATGTGGAGCAACAGGAATTCTCAGTCATTGCTGGTGGGAATGCACAATGGTATAGGCACTTTGAAAGACAATTTGGTGGTTTCTCACAAAACTAAACATACTTTTTCCATATGATCCCACAGTCTTACTCCTTTGGTATTTACCCAAAGAAGTTGAAAACTTATGTCCACACAAAAACCTGTACACAGATGTTTGTAGCAGCTTTATTCAGAAGTGCCAAAACCTGGAAGCAACCAAGATGTCCTTCAGTAGGTGAATGGATCAGCCTAGTTTGGTAATATTCTAGTGTAGTACACTAGAATATTATTCAGTGATAAAAAGAAATGAGCTATCCAGTCATATAAAGACATGGAAGGACCTTAAATGCATATTACTAACTGAAAGAAACTAATCTGAAAAGGCTACATACTGTACAATTCCAACTAAACGACATTCTGGAGAAGGCAAAAGTACACACAGTGAAAAGATCAGAAGTTACTAGGGGTTGCAGGGGAGGGATAATTAGGTGGGACATAGAGGATTTGGGGGACAGTAAAAGTATTCTGTATGATACTATAAGGATGGATACGTCATTACACATTTGTCCAAACCCACAGAATGTACAACATGAAGAGTGAACCCTAATGTAAACTATGGACTTTGGGTGATCATGATGCGTCAATGTAGGTTCAGCAATTGTAACAAATGTACCACTCTCGTGGGGGATCCAGATAACTGGGGAGGCTCTGCATGTGCAGGGCAGGAGATACCTGGGAAATCTCTGGACATTTCTCTTAACTTTACTAACCTAAAAGTACAAAAAAAAAGTCTTAAAAAAAAGTTTACTTTTTAGAGTTACTTCATTGTTTTTCTTAAACTATGTGTTCACCATGAGGAATTCAAGCAAAAAGTAAAATGAATAAAGCAAAAAATTCCACTACCCACCATTTCATACACAGTAAACACATAAAAGGCTAGAGAGTGAGCTCTCTGTATAACAGGAATATTATCTTTTTTATTCCCCAAAGTGAAAAGGCTTTATTCATAAGTTAATTTTTAAAGTATAGGTGAAATATGTCTTTCTTCATAAAAGGTTACTCCTGTTAAGTTGCACATCAATCACATTTCAACAAATCAAATAGTATCTTCCCAACTGGCACATTACACTTTCAATAATGGTTTTGCTTTATCTCTGATTATATTTTAAGCAGAAGTAACCCAATTATTTTAGAATTCAGTGTTTGTACTCTTTTTCAAATAATCATTGGTCTATAAACAGATACTGAAAGGTATTAAAGAAGACCTGCTACTCAAAGGAATAATGTTTAATAAAGAAAGGAAGTGGGGGGGCCGGCACAGTGGTTAAGTTTGCACATTCCGCTTCTCGGTGGCCCGGGGTTCCCCGGTTAGGATCCCAGGTGCCAACATGGCACCACTTGGCAAAAGCCATGCTGTGGCAGGTGTCCCAAGTATAAAGTAGAGGAAGATGGGCATGGCTGTTAGCTCAGGGCCAGTCTTCCTCAGCAAAAGGAGGAGGATTGGCGGCAGATGTTAGCTCAGGGCTAATCTTCCTCAAAAAAAAAAGAAAAGAAAAGAAAACAAAGGAAGGGGGGCTGGCCCCATGGCTGACTGGTTGAGTTCTCGCACTCCACTTTGGCAGCCCAGGGTTTTGCCAGTTCAGTTCCTGGGCACCGACCCAGCACTGCTCATCAAGCCATGCTGAGGTGGCATTCCACATAGCAGAATTAGAAGGACCTACAACTAGACTATACAACTACGTACTGGGGGGACTTTGGGGGGAAGAAGAAAAACAATGAGATTAGCAACAGATGTTAGCTCAGGGCCAATTTTTTAAAAAAAAGAAAGAAGGAAAGAAACTACTTAAGGAAATCCTATGGATCAAGAGATCCTACAGATCTATCCTTTTACCAGAGAGCAGGCGATACAGCGAGAACAGCAACAGATTTGGTGGGAAGAACTAAGTTTAAAGCTCTAACTTCTCCACTTCCTAACTGTGTGAGCTTGGAGAAATCACTTCATCTTTCTGAGTCTTAACCATCAGATCTTTAAAATGTTGAGGATGAATTAAATTATTTATAAGGTCCCTTTCAAGCACTAATATTTTGATTCCATTCCCAAAGGAGGTCTAGAGTGACTAAGGATGGAGATACAGGATTAGAACAATCAAAAACCGGGGAAAAATTGATGTATAAGGTATTATTTCTTTATATCTACGGAGAACAGTAAAATACAGCAACAAGGCAATAGCTAGGTGGAACAGAGTAAACCAGGGATCTACAAACTGGGTCGTGCTTACGTCCCTGTGGAAGTACCTGAGCATAGAGAGTTTCAAGGGAATTGATTCTAGGTTCTCAGCTTCCACATGCACAATTTTCTAGAACCATTCTGCTGACAGAGCACATCAGTTTTCATTTACTTCCTCTCCCCTTTCATCTCTCCCTCTCTGCCATTTCATAAAAGAACATTAACTCTCAACACTTCCTAAAACTTCCTGTGGAGCTGGGGTCCAACAACACCTGAGGAGCCAAAAGGAGAGGTCAAAATATTAATGGTGAGAAAGTTAACTACTCTATAGATTGGGTATGCAACTTTTTGTCAAGTCAACAGGTCATCTACTCCTACATCTATGAAAATGAAAAGAGAACCAAATCCAGCTGCTACCTGACAAAGCACTAAAAATAATTTTCGTTACCAATCACTGTTTTTTTATGCATACAACTCAGAAGAATGAGTGATATTGCTAAAATAAAGTACCTTTTATCATCATTTACTAAATTAATGAATATATTTCTCAATACTTTCATCATGAAAGTTAAAAAGGAAGAAAATCAACGTAGAACCACATCTTTCCTAATAATATTTATAAATGGATTGACAAAACAATTGAAAAAGTCAGCCCCATCCCATCCCACTAAAAATGCATTTCCAATAAAATTTTACTTTTTTATTTAATACTTATTAAATTTTATAATTGATATATGTTGTTTTGATTGTCTGCTGGCTATTACTGTATTGATAACTCAGTCCAACATAAATTTGACACCGAGGCTTATTGACATAGGAAATTTTAAGATGTCTTTAATTATAATTGTTTTTGCACAGAACTCAGAAGAACAGGACAGCACTGCTAAAATCAAGCACTTTTTATTCTCATCTACTAAATTCATGAATGAATTTACTTAATTCTGTTATAGAAAAGTATAATAGCATGATTGATAAATGCTTTCAAATATAAAATAAATTAGGATAATAATATGTAGAGACAGTAAAATGGAAACCAGTTCAAAGAGAAAAATAAGGAATGTAAAAACTCTGAATGTTACAATTAACAGCTTGTTCATGTATTTTTTAAAATAGATGATGGGGGATACCAAATTCTTAAAATTTCCCTGGATATACTTAAAATCGTGATTTAAGCAATACACCAACAATTAGGTCATTTACAAATACTGAAACATAGAGGAAAAATTCTAGATATGTGAGAAGGTACATAGTTCGTTCTTTATTTTCCAAGTTCTTTGAAGGGATATATGTGCAAAAACATTTGAAAACCCTCGTAGTAAAGTTCAGAATATGTCTTTAGTGCTAACCGTCCTCCTAAGATACTGCCTTTGGACATCCCCACCTGGACGCTTCCCAGACACTTGAACTCAACACATGTAAAGTAAATTTATTTACTCCACCCCCCCCACACACATACACGCACAAAAGAAGGAAAAAAAGAAAAAGAAAAGAAAACCTGCCTCCTCTTCCTATCTGTATTTTTGTTACTGGCTTCATTATCTGGTCTCCCAAACCATAAAGGGGGGAAGTTTTTTTATCCTCCAATCAAATCAGTTCATAGGCGATAACTCCGAACTTTATCGCTATTCCTTCCACTGCTGCCACTGTTCAGGATCTCTTCACCAGCTGCCATAAAACAGCTCTTCCTCAAAACAATAACTATACTTACATTTACTTCCCAACATCTCCCATGGAGAGTGAAAGTACTTTATAACCATCAGAGCTACACAAAAATACCTGTCGTGCATATAACTGAGTTACCCAAAGAATGAGAGAATCGTGAAGGTGGAAGGAACCGAAGAGTCGCTTCCCTTGACAATATCCTTATCCAAATACCTTTGAAGCTGCTGTCTCAACCACCACTCACTGGGAATTTATAACCTCGTGAGGCAGCCTACTCTCTGGGAATCTCTGTCAGAGATCTGAATCAAATACTACTCGTTTGACTTTTTCTAGGATTACTGTGGTTAAAAAGGAGATTCACGATAAAAGAAGGACATAGCTAAAATTACATAAAATTCTAAACAAAAAAGTAAAAATCATTTATAATTTCACCACCTAGAGACAGCTTCAGTTGGCATTTTGGATAGATTTAGCTTTTTCTTCTTTTTCTTTTCTTTTTTTTAGACAAACATGCATAGTATGTAGATATGTATATATTTTGCGATTTATTTTTAAACAAAATTGAGATAATCTGTAGATACCCTGTTTCAGTTTTTTTCTGCTTAATTATGTAGTAAGCAATTCCCCATGCAACTAAATATTCTTCAAATTCTTCAAAGTATTTTAGTGGGTACATAATATAGAAATGATAAGAAACACTAAGATTTATTTAGCCATTTGTAAACTATTTATGTTATTATATATCCTTTAAATTCTTCAAAGCATATTAGTGGTTACATAATATAAAAACGATAAATACTATATATTCCATACTAAGAAATACAATTTATTTAAACATTTGTAAATTACTTGTAATTTCCAATTTTTCACAGTGATGAATATCTTTGAAGATTAATCTTTATCTACGTTTCTAGTTATTTGCTCACAATAGATTCCCAAAAGTAAATTATCACACAAAAGTACTAATTTTCTAAGTATCACTTTTTTGATTCAATAGCCAAATTACTTTTCAGAAAACTTATAATTTATAATCCTACTAGCACTGCATAAGTATAATCTTTAAACTATATTTACTTTTAAAAAATTTGTCAATCTGAAAGCAAAAATCACTATCATTCTTTTAGTACGCATTTCTTTGATTGCTAGTGTGGTTAAACACAAGATCTCTTTTTCTATTTCCCTACTGTTTCTACCTTCTGGTTCTTACCCTACCCTCTGAGGTAACAAACACCCTTTCCCCATGTGGTAGAAGGAAGTAGAAAAGAATGCATGGGCTTTAGGGTCAGAATGACCCAGAGTTTAATCCATTTCCACTACCTAGTTGTGTTACTTTGTAAAAGTGACAACTTTAAGCTTGTATCTTCTTGTGTTCATCAGAGACTGCCCTCACAAAGCAGGAACAGGGTATAGCAATCAAGAACATACAAGCAATCAAAATCTAAATAAATCCTCTTCTCTTTCCTCTCATTCACAAAATAGTCCTTCAAATATGGGAAGACAGCAATGCCCTATCATCTCTCACCAACCACTCCCCCACCTCGATTCCCATCCCTCCTGACCCAAATCCTGAGTCTTCTATTCTTCAGACTAAATGTCTCCAATTTCTTCAGTCACATATTAAACAACGTGGTTGCAAATCACCTCACTACCCTGGTCACTCTCTTCAGAGTATGATTTAACTTAGTCATGTCCTCCCAGAATGTGCCATCCAGAACATACTCTAGATAAGACTTGAAAAGACCAGAGTGAAGCTTATTACTTCAAATAATCACCTCAAATCATCAAATTATTTTCCTTATCAGGATCCAAGAGCCAACAAAATCTATAATCCATAAACCTAAAATTCTAACTATGTTACACTCACCTCACCGAGGAGGCAGGCGAGTTCAAGAGTGAGGGTGTGGGACACGACAGGCACTTCTCCAAGTTCTTGTGATGCTCCAGGCAAATGACTTAATATGTCTCTAAGCTCAGTTTACTCCTTGATAAATATCACTTATAGAGTTTTTATAAAGATTAAAAACATCCATTACAGTATCTGACATGTAGGAGGTACTCAATGAATGAAAACAAATAATTAACAATTGTTACTGAACCAAGACGACTTCATCTTTATTAAGCAACATTTGCCAAGTATTTTACATGGTCCTGACCTAGAGTTTGGTCTATTCAAAACTCCAAGCAATAGAGTAGGCTTGGCTGAAACTGTGTAACCCGATTAACAATTTATTTTCTTTCCCAAATTCTGCCCTGCCTTCATCCTCTCCTCCTCCCTCTAGCCAGCACCTTGAGAAAAATGAAGAACCATCCCTACCACCAGGTGGAGGCATAGAGCAGTAACCCAAAATTCCTACTCAAAAAACTGTCAACAGGAGATGCTTCTAACGTCAACTACAAAATCAGTGGCACATGTCCCTTAGGAGGGGCAGTGTAAATGTGCAGCACTATCATTTATTTGTGAATAACCTTTTGAAAGGCATATTTGGCAACAATATAAAAATCAACAAAGTCTGTTACCATTAGGCAAAAATAGACCATGTAAATGTAGAAGGGAATAAACCCTCAATTTTCTCTCTCAATTGAAATTAATCATAAAAATGAGCAATTTGTAGCCAGCATAAAAAAGTTGTGATTTGTTTTTAAATGAGAAGATTAAAAATTAATTTTGAAGTTTTCTGGAGTGGCCAAAGGGAATCTAAGAATGTCCAGATCTGAAAAGATCTTTAGTCAAGAGATTTCTCACAAAATTAGAAATAGATTTTATAAAACACAAATCTGATACACACATGGTCTTTAGTACAGAAAGAAAAATAAATTCCTTAAGAGGATGTGCACGCAATAGAGTTCTTTATCACCTATATTTCCTAGGTGTCTTTAATCTAACTAAATGACTATTAATGATCCTAGACAAAAATTTGAATTAAGCTAAACTTTGTCCACATCCCCTTTTCTCAGCTCTTCCTTTCCAAAACTTGTCTCTATATCCATCCCAAGAAAAGAAGTCAATTCTCTAAAACTGTTCTCATCCTTGAAAGAAAGGGAGAAAGGGAGAAAGAGAAAAAGAGAGAAAGAGAGAAATGGTAACTGAACTGAAATTTACACTAAAATATTAGCAGAAGTCTTATCAAATTGCCTGAAAGAGAACGGATGCAGCCTCTCCCTCTTTCCACCCAAAGTGAGCACCCTAATCTTCCTAACTCCTGTAAAGGGTTTAGTATTTCACCTCTTACAGAATATTTGTGTTTTAAAAAGAATTCTTGAGTAGACAGTATGTACAACTGATGGAAATCTAGGCATAAGAACACAGCAGCAACATCTGGGTATGGGTCTAAAACCTCTCAAATCACATCCCATAGACTAAATGTGTTCCCGATGACAACTTATAAATCAACAATGTGAACCCCTCCTCCTCAATCAGAACTACACTCCAAATACACTATAAATTTACACTAGTATGTCTGAGCATATATTTGAAGTATAGCATAAATACATATTAGTTCAGAAGTAAAAACCAAAACACTGTAGTAATAAATTTAAATCAAAATATGAAGCATTTCTGAAAATAGAGAAATGAAACCAAGGTCCCAACAAAACAAGCATTTTGTGAGTGGGCAAAGAGGAAGGTCTCAGGAACAGAACCACTCCCTGGGGGTATCCCACTGCATTCATACTATCCCCTGTAGTGGCTTCTGTAGGCAGATTTATGAAGAAGCATACTATGCTAACAGTAATTTGGAACAACGCACATTTACTGAATAGATGAGAGCTCTTATAAATGAGTACGGGATATGCAAATGAAATTTTACAAGAGAGGAAATGCAAATGCACAAAAAATACTTTACAAAGCATTCACTCTTGCTTACTGCAAGTTAAAACAAACGCAGGGTATCACAGTGTATCTGCTAAAGTAGTAAAATGTTTGTAAAAAATGTTTATTAATCATATATTGTTATAATCTAATAACATGATTGGAGATGAAAGAGAGATGATCGTTCACGTTAGTACTATAAAAGGACAGACTTCTCAGAAAGCAAAAAAATGTTCTTACCTCTTGACCTAATCTAGTGATTCCATTCTAAAGACTTTATCAAACATGCATGAAGGTATCAAATGAAGTTTTGCATACAACAGCAAAAACCTGAAAATAACACTAATGTTCAACATTCAGAGAATCTGTCACTGATAGATCAACATGAGATCACTACAAATGATCGTTAAGTGAGACTATACATCTGCTCTGACAGTACAGTAGCCACTAGGCCTATGTAGCTATTTAAATCAAACTGAATTTAAAGTTCAGTTCCTCAAACTAGCCACATTTCAAGTGCTCATCTAGCTACATACAGCAGTGACTATCATATTGGATACTGCAGAGGACATTCCCATCACCATAAAAAGTCCTATTGGATAGTGCTGGTCTATACAGCTGCCTGAGCCATCCTCTCTCCTCCTCCTCCTACATGCACTCATTTATCCAGAAATGTCTACTCAACCCTCAGGCCTTGGCCTAAGCCACAACTACTATGAGAGGCTTCCCCTGATTTACCCAGGAAATTTAGGTATACCTTCCTGTTGTCTCATTAGAGCTTGATAATTCCAATACAAAAATTACATCACATATAATCATACTATTTTCCCTACCAGTGACTTTTATCCAAGGGGCTTTGAACTCTGTGGGCACATATAGGATCTTGACGATTTACCATATACTAAGAACATTGCTAAAGACAAGAGAGAGGTATACTATGACTACAGGTGAAAAATGTTTATGTATAAGGAAGGTAATGAATCAAAGAAAAACCTGGTTAGGTTGGCAGGCTCACAAGTGATTTTTTTTTTAAATTACTAATTCTTTACATTTTCTCAGCACCTAACACAAGGAGCCTCATTCACAGAAAATGTTCAGTAAATATTTGTGGAATAGTTTCTATACTTTAAAAAAAAAAGACACCAAGAGTGAACCCTAATGTAAACTATGGACTCTGGGTGATAACGATGCGTCAATGGAGGTTTCAGCAATTGGAACAAATGAACTGCTGTGATGGGGGGTGTTGATAATTGGGGGAGGCTATGCATGCACGGGGTCAGGAGGTATATGGGAAATCTCTGTACCTTCCACTCAGTTGAGCCATGAACTTAAAACTGCTCTAAAGACATAAGGTCTATTAAAAAAAAAAAGACACAGATGCTAAATTAGAAATCAAATTTAGCTTATTATGGTATTAAAAGCATATGTTTACAAGTTAGATCCCAAGATTTTTCTCAATAATACATATCATAGGTTTATGATAAATTTTTTAAATTAAACCTCAAATTTCTAACCCAAATAAAATTTGTTTCCAGTGCACTGAAAATCCCATTGAAATAACCTGAGTGCAGTGCTTTGGCGTGCCATCAATACGCTAACTCATCTTCCACAGTCTCTGTGTACCTTCCTATGCAAAGCACTGTAGGCACAGGAGAGAACAAGACAGTTTCTGCTCTGACAACATTTTTTTCCAAATCAGAACTTTATTCTCCAAGATAAATCTTTAAACTCAGCTATCAACAATAGATAACCCAAAATGGCAAAACCAAGCTTCTTTTATTACCCTAATTTTTTAAATAATCCAAAATTGGTATTAACTATTTAAGAAAGTAGTACACGACCTGGTTTAAAACAAAAAGTTAACGTCTCATTTAGCTGGCATCCTTGGGAGAGTTGGTTCCACATAAATGAATTTTCCAGATAACTCATACTTGTCCATTTAAGCACCAACACTTAAAGTGTTTGCCATGGAGATCTTCTTAAAAAACAAAAATTTAAGAAACCAGTACAAATCTTTCAACTTTTACAAACAGACTCTATTAAACATTATTTTGACTAATAATTACTTTGTTGTACAACACTCGAGTCCCTAAACTCTATGTCCCTAGGGTGCCTTTTTGAAAGTTGTTGGCTTGAAGAGTTTTTCTTCTGATCCCTGGCTTTTGGTGTGTCGCGGTCAACTTCTGCTGCTATCAGTGTGAACCTGACTTAGGTTACTTCCCATCCCCCCCTTCAAATTTGCTGCGACTTGGAAAACGAGTTTGCCGAATTTTGCTTAAAACACACAGGCTTTGAGAGGATCTCCAAATCTATTTTGGTTGCTCAGTCTTCTGCTTATTTCCCAAATCCGTTAAAGTCTGCAGTTCCAAGTTTCAAACCAAGTTTTGGATAAATGAGTTACTGCTATACCCTGATGAAAGTCCTGACAGTTTTCATTGTTTAAAGTTAATGTTCAGAGGGAACTTCATTACCTATTCTCTTATTCAACAAACATTTATTATATACCTACTATGAGCTGGACTCCAATATAATAGTGAAAATAAAGAACTGAAGAGTTGCTAGTTTTGAACATATTTTAAAACAGAAAAACTCTAATAAAAATAACTGTTCTACACTGTGCCTAAAAAAAAGAAAAACAGAGTTTTTTAGAGTCTTTTAAATGAAACTACGAAACCACCTAAACTTTTTATAATTTCTGTAGCTTTAGACTTACGAACTAAAGATGCAAGGATAAAGAAAGCTTTTGCTTTAACCAAATTATTTTACTGAGCGCTGAATAAGATTCCAAGATTTTCTACCTCTTTTTCTACTACTACAAATTCCCAACTAGCCCTAAAGAAATCACTGTCAACATATGCTTTAGTATTAAATGATACCCACTTCAGCATTGTGGTAAGTTTACCATCATTTTAATGTTGAGCAATGTTGACTACAAACAGTGTTAATTCAGGAAATTTCCATCCAAATATTCAGAAGTTCCTATATACCTCACTTTGGGGTAAAGAAATTTTTGGCAAGTCCTAAGAGTTAGTAAAATATGGTGTGACTATGATATTTGCTTTATCGGCCACCATCATATTTTTAAAATTCCCTTACCCATTTAAACCTAAGGCTAGAAAATGAGTCAAGAAGGAGTGGGGCTTAAAATTGGTCTCTGTGGATTAATTAAGACATCAGGTAACACCCCTGGCATCAGCCCTACTTGTTTCAACGCCCTTGGGATCTCCCTTCTCATTCATTTTCTCCTCAGGGAGCACAAGTAACTTTATTAGTATTCTATAATTTTATAAATGATTAGTGATTGCCCTTCTTATTTAGACTGAACGTGGAAATGGGTATTCGTCACATGCCTGCTGATCTAAGAAAGTAAAACAATACTTCCAAGTGAAAAAAGTTACTACCATTAAAAATCTTTTTCAGCAGTGCATTAATATCTCTTCATCATTAATTATGGAACCTGAAAATGCTTTTAGCAGTACTATAAAGGCAGATCATGGACCTTTCAAAATAACAATGCACCATTATTTAAAATGTTACTTAACATTATAGTAATTTTTACAAGTTGGCTTTGACCTCATTAGTATACCACCTTGTCCTGCGAAAGAAGTCTGATTTTAAATAAAAACAATTCAGAGAGAAACCCAAATACAGGCTCTTGTTTTAAACAATTTTGGCAAAGAAGCAAATGACAAATATTTACTGGACACACTTATTAATAAGCAAAATCTCTACTAGGTGCCATCCACACTACCTGTAAAAAAACAAAAAAAAATACAGACCGGGCTCAAGATATTTACAATATAATTGCAGAGAGAAAATATACTCCCATAAAAGACAGTAATCCTAACCAATAAGAAAAATAAATGTATTTGAATTAAAAAGTGATCGCGAACATGTAACAGTCAGGCAGCAGAAATGGAGGGCACTCAGTTTAAATGTAAACAAAATTCTTTTTGCCTCCCTATTTTAAATCTGGCAATCAAAATCAGCCAGAACTAGGGAGTTGGGCCAACAGCATCACCATAGCAAGAAACGAAATTCTCAGGAGCAACTGGTATTGGACCATTCAAAACAGTCTTCCTGTGAGCACTCATCAGTAGTTTCTCTCCTAAAATCTCTTTACCAAATTAAAAACAAAACTGATTCCTGGCTATCAACTTTGCAGAAACCGAAGCTTCATGGAAGTGCACTCGATACCTGTCTCTGATACCACTTAGGGTCCAAGCACAAAAGCGAAGGAGACGGGAGAGCAGCAATGGGGAACCGGCCTTTTGTTCAGAGGATCGCGGGACCGTCCGAGCACTGCGGGGCGCGCGGGAGCCGGGGGCGGCGAGGCGCGAACCCGGCACAGGTGGGGCAGAGGAGAAGGGGGGCACAGGTGTGCCCAGGGCCACAACTCAGGGAGAGAGGCCCAACTTCCAGACCGAGACGTCGAGAAAGGGAGGAAGACAAAGTCATTCCCGAGGCTCAAACTGCTGAGCCCGGAGGGGGCGGGCCCGGGGAGCGTCTGAAGGGCTCCCCGTGCCCGGCCGGTGGGGGTCTGAGGAGGCCGGAGACTGAGGGTGTACAGCCCCGAGGATAAAGAAAAGGCTCTGGAATCCAGGGCCAGCATAGACACCCCCGAACAATAGGCAGTGCTAGGTCTGGGGGGAACGGCGAGGACTGGGGATGTCGCGGAGATGAAGCCGGATGGGAAGAGGGAAACAAAAGAGAGAAGCCCCCAAGTGCGGGCCCCTGGTGGCGGCGATTACCTGCGAGAGCTGCCGGGGATTGGGGCAGCCGAAGAGCGCGGAGCTGGAGCTGAAGCTGATGGCTCCTCGGCGGCTGAGGACGTGCTGGGGGACCGGCCTGTCCAGGGGCAGCACCGGCAGCTGGTAACATACTTCCATTGAATACGCCCGCCCTGCCCCCGCGCGGCGCCCGCCCTGCCGCGGCCGCCGGCCCCTGCGCTGGGAAGGGGCCGCGGCTCGGGGGCGCCGGGCCGAGGCGGGGGCAGGGCGAGCGGGCGCCGACCCCGGGCCGGGAAGCCGCGCTCACGCTTCCCCTACCCCCACCCTCCGCCCGGGCCGCCGGCGAGAAGGCGCTGCGGCGGCAGCGGCGACAGTTACGAGAACCGGCGCGCGCCCGGCTCCGGGGTGCAAACGGGGGCAGCACAGGCAAAGTCGGAGGGGGAACCCCGCCGCCCCAGGGCTCTTCGGCCGGGAGGACTGGGTCCGGGGACGGGCGAGCAGGAGCGGAGCAAGGACAGAGCCAAGCGGTGCAAGAAAACACGGCTGGAGCCAGCGGCGAGACCCAGGGCGCGCGGGGCTCGGGACCAGCCACCAGCTCGGGCCGCCGCCGCCGTGCTGCCCCTCCCCTTCCCCGGAGCCTGACTTCACTCCGCCGCCGGCGCGAGCCCGGCGTAATTCACACTTTGCAGCCGCGGACCCTGCGCCAACCACGGCCGCCGCCACCGTGACGTCACGACGCCGCGCCGCAGGCCCCGCGCCGCCGCAACGCCCAGTGAGACGGGTGAGCGGCGGAGGGCTGAGCCGTCGTTCCCGTGTGCCGTACGCTGGGGCTCTGTCGCTTTCCCCCGCCACACCGCCCTCCTTCCCACCAAGCACATCTCGCAAACTCCTCCAGCTCTCTCCCCTATCTTCCCTCCGCCCAGGGCGCGTGCGCACGACGCCCCACCGTCTGGGGACATTCCCCTTATCGCTAAATTCTTGCGCTCAGGCGCGCTGAGGGGGTGGGATGGGCTCAGTCTGCGCGCGACGCGTGGTTCCGGCCAGCCGACCCCAGAAACCCAAAGCACGCGGCGCTCGCGGCACTCGGCCCTGCCGCGGGGTCACCGCCGTGTTTCCCTCCTTGAATTCCCATTCTTGGGCTTCGCTCGGGACCGTTGCGGCAGTGACGTCAGAGGGCCGCGCGGGCACCGTCCTCCCTGCTACGTCACTGCCAGTCCCTTGGGGCCGGGCTCGGGCGCTCCCCCGGCAGGTGCGAGCCCTGGGGCTGTCCCGGGCCGAGGGGCGAAGCCGGGAGCCGAGAATGCGGGAGTGAGGAGGGGTGAGGGGGTGGAGGGAAAACACCGAGACTGAGAGAAAAGAAGGGAGAGTATGCACTGGAAAAAATGAGAAAGGATGATATTAAGAAGACAAAGGAAAAGAGGAGACCGCATGCCCTTTTACCAGAAGTTTTGGTTTGTTGCCTTTGATTTTCAGAAAGCAGGAGAAAGTAAAGAGCTCGGGACCCGGTTTGTAAGCTGGATATGTAATTTGCAGGTTCACTTTGTCACATCTCTCCTCGAACTGTCAAAGCTTTTCGGTTGCAACCCTTTGTTTCAAATGCTTTCCAGTCTCTGGGACGTCAGCGTGAACAAGCCTCCCCTGCTGGCAAAATTGTTGACATGGCTCTTCTCTCAGGGCACCATCCTTTCACTTATTTGCTATGACTAGCCACTGGCAAGGTGGCAGGTCTTTGACAGTAGTGCATAGCCATTACTGATGACATCAGGTATCAAATGCTCCTGATCCCATAAATCAAGGAAAGTCTGCAGGACCTTTCATCATCTTTCTGTGGCATCTATTTCTATTGTATCGCTTAAAACGTTCTACCTCCCCTCTGGGTATTTTCCTGCTTGTCTGCTCTCTACTATCAAAAGAAATACATCTTCCACTGTGGTTTCATGGATTTTGTCTTCGCTAGGTGGTAAGCTCTCTTTTAGTGCAACAACTGACCCAACTCATCTTTGAAACCCTAGTTACTCTGACAACATCTAGTAGATGTAGTGAGCATCAACTGTATGCTTGTGATTAAGCCGAGCACTTTCTCCTATTTACCTCTGACAGAACCCCATGAGGTAATAGTAGTATCTAAATTTAAACTAGGCTCAGGGAAACATAACTTGCCCTAGATCTTACACAGATAAGTGGCAAACTAACTTCAAATAATGTTTGAATCTGTACATCTAACCACCCAGAAGGTGATATCGGTGTGATGTTAGACAGTATATGCCAAATAACTATCACATTTAATGACATCTAAGAGACTCAGTTCACTTAAATCCTTTAATAACACTCAGGGCACTAACTAAACAATGCATCTTCCTTCAGCAAAGAGGGGAGATAACATTTTCTATGCACCCACTGTGAGTCATGGTAGGTCGTCTACATAGAATGTATAACCCTACACAGTAGCCACATCAGTAAAAATTTCATCCTAGTTCTACAGATGAGGAATTAGGTTCCAAGACCAAAAGTCATTTGTGCCACCCAACTCTGTTCTGTGTGAGCTCAGAACCATGCATTTCCACCACACCATGTGGTATCTCAAGACCAGAACTTCAACGGTTTTCAGTGTTCTTTACTAAATTGGGGAGTGTGTTAGAGTTTTCCAGAAGAACAGAACCAATAGGAGAGAAGGTGAGAGACAGGAGAGAGGGAGGGGAAGGAGAAGAGACATTTGCGGCACATGTGCCTCCTCCAAAATGCAGAGGAGCTGGAGGAGCTGTGGGCCCTACTGCTGCCCCTTACAAATGAGGTGAGTCAGTAGATCATATGCAAAATCTTAGTGATGCCTGAGACTCTGCATGGACCTTCCAAGTGTAATGGCTGATGCTTCACTTCCACTTCTTAAATCTTTTGCAGATTTCTATTGTGGCCAACCAAAACCAAAACCATAAGAGGAAGAGCATTCTGGGAAATGTAGTTCCAGGTTAGCTAAGTTGATAGCACAAAACCACCCCAGTCCAACTTTCGTCAATGTCCATACAAACTTTTTTTCATCCTATTTCATTTTCAAATAAAGACCATAGCAAAATCATGCTTCTACTCATATGATGCAATTCTCTCTCATAAAACCCAAAACAGCTCCCTCCCTCCCCAAAAGAGGATTGAGTCTTTGAGTGATGTTCTTGAAGAGTCACAGTATACCTTCAATATCCTGTAGCTTAAATACTAAGTTATAAGGTTATCCACTATTAACACATCTTAGGGGAATGGGAGAGGGATAAAGGAAAATCATTGGTTGATATATACACAAATATATTCATAAAAATGAGGAAAAAAACGCTCATAACTATTAGAATCCTTGTATCTGCAACTGGCAACATGATCATAATTACTATTCATAACTAATTTCTCTTCCATTACCCATTCCATATCCCCTTTGCCTTCAGCAAGCATCTCAGCTGATAATGATACCTTGTCTTGTGGGGCAGCCCAAACCTTCATTCCTGAAGGATCTGGGCCATTAGAGGTTGCACTTCTATTGAGTTGTAGTTTTCCATTGATTCATATGACAGAGCATGGAAGTACTAAGTACTAAGAGGCACCTCCAAAGAATCTCCTGCATTCCAGGCATATTCCTCCCTTCTTCCATTGTGTAGCAGCAACTCAAAATCTGCTTAATAGTCAGGATCCATCACCCCAGGCAGTTGAGTAACCCCCTTCTTTGCATGGTGGTTAAATAGCATGAGGATCCCAAAATGGCCAAGCGGCAATCACAACTTCTAGTTTAATTGGACTCTTGCTGTGTACCCTGGTGGAAGCACTCTTCTTTGGGAACTAAGACCTCTGGACCAGGAGATCCCAAAGTTGCAGGATTGGGAGCAAAATTTTGCATGATTCACTAGGGGTAAACATGAGAAGATCCACTCCCAGCCCTGTCCATTGATCCCTGGACCACAGATATATATTTAGATTTAGAACAATGCCAAAACCTGGAGAATATTATCCTAGACACGTAAGATGTTGCCACACAGATGGAGCGATTACTGAGTTTTCAAAAGGCCATTCTAATGCTGAAAACCTGCTACATGAAAGAAGCCAGATAGAAAAGCCTATATATTGTATGATTCCATTTATATAAAATATCCAGAATGGGCAAACCATAGAGACCTAAAGCCAATTAGTGGCTGCCAGGGGTTGGGGAGAGAGAGGAATGGGGAGTGACTGCTTAATGGATGTGGAGTTTCCTCTTGGAGTGACGAACAAGTTCTGAAACTAGATAGTGGTGATGGTTGCACAACATTGTGAATGTACTTAATGCCACTGAATTGTACACTTTTAAATGGTTAAGATAGTAAATTTTTGTCACAACAAAAAGAAAAAGGCCATTTGATCATCCTATCAGGCCAACTACTTCAGGGTAATAGGCAACATAATAAGACCAGTGAATACTATAAGTATAAATTCATTGCTGCCTTTATTTGCTGTAAATTGAATTTCTTGGTTAAAACTAATGCTGTGTGGAATAGCATGATGGTGACTAAAACATTTTGTAAGTACATGGTGGTTTTGACAGAAGCATTGCAAGCAGGGAAGGAAATTCATTTCCAGAATAAGTATCTATTCAGTGAGATGAAAGGGCTGCCCCCTTCCATAAAAAGAAGTGGCCCAGTGCAATGTACCTGATGGCTGGTGGATACCTCCAGGAAATGGAAGCTTAGCCTTAGACTCTGCTGTTGGCAAGTTGGACACTTAGTAATAGCTGTGGCTAAATTGGCCTTGTTAAGTGAAAATCCATGCTGCTGAGCCCACCTCTAACCTCTATCCTGCCACCATGGCCACTTTATTCATGAGTTTATTGGGCAGGGACAAGGGTAGATGGGGAAAAAGCTGACTGACACAGAATATATCCACTCATCCCCCTGATTATGATGATCATCTTCTAGTGAGATTCCTCTTTGGAATCACAGGAGACACAAATATCTTCACACTCTCTGACCATTCAATCTATCCACATATACCCTTTCCCCAGACCTCCTTCTCACCAATTTTCTAATCACATTCCTTCCAAGTTCCAGACCGTCCAGCCAAATGGTCAGACACTGCCCATGAATCAGTATGATCCATACATCTGGCAATCTCTCTTCAGACAAAATGAACAACCATGTACCCTGCTCCAACATGAAGTATTTCCCTTCACCACCTTCAGGACCATCCCAAAGAGTGGCCATAGTGCTGTCGGTACCCATTTTCTGCACCATAGAACACAGAAATATCTGTAAGTCTGTCCCGAATATTTTTCTTCTGTCACTCAACAGGACATAGGGGGCTCCGCATGATGCCTTAGATGAAAGTTGAGAGAGAGGAGGCAGTGTAGTGGAAATAGCAGTGATGGGCATCTGGGCCACTTGTTCAAACAATTGCTTATGCCTTGAAAGACCCGCTGGAGCCTGACCTCATGTATACCATTTCCATTTAATAATGGAGTGCTGCTAGACATAACCGACTTTATGGTTTGGTGTATCAGAATACATTTAGTATCTTATGGGCTGCTCAGGTCACAAGGTAATTTGATAGTTTATGATCAAGCATTCAGTTTCTACTAGGACCCAGTAGTAAGTCAGAAGAATTTCTCAAAAGGGAAATAATAGTTATATAGAGAAGATGACACAGATTTGCTCCCAAATCCTGAAATCCTGCGAAGATGCAATTATAGAGGGTTACCAAAGGCTTCATATAGTATCCCTAACCTATCACAGATACTTCAACACCGTATCTGCTGGGTCATATGGCCCAAGTGACAGGGAAGCTTGTATGGCAGTATGGGTTCCTTACATAGACTTCTCTTGTTCCAAGCCCCACCCAGCCTTTAATTTTTTTATTGTGATAAAATATACATAATATAAAATTTACCATTTTAACCATTTTTAAGTGTAGAAATCAGTGGCATTAACTACATTCACATTGTGCAACCATCATTCCAACCCATCTCCAGAATTTTCATCATCCCAAAATCAAACTCTGCACCCATTAAATAACTCACCACTTCCTCCTCCCCTCGGCCCCTAGTGATCACTATTTTGCTTTCCATCTCTATGAATGTGACTACTCTAGATCCTTATGTAAGTGGAATCATACAGTGGGAATTACATCCCATTGTGTCTTCCTTGTTTCATTTAGCATAGTGTCTGCAAGGTTCATCTACACTGTAGCACGTAACAGAATTTTATCCTTTTTAAGACTGAATAATTTTACAATATTATACATATATATTATTATCTATATATATATATAATCTATGTCTCTCTCTCTCTCTCTTTCTCTCTCTCTATATATATGTATATATATATATATGTATATATATATATGTATATATATATATAGTTTATCGATGTGTCAACGGACATTTGGGCTGCTGTCACCTTTTGGCTACTATGGGTGATGCTACTATGAAGATAGGTATATAAATATCTGTGCGAGTCCCTGCTTTTGATTCTTTTAGATATATATCCAGAAGTGGAATTGCTGGATCGTATGGTAATTCTATATTTAATTTTGGGGTGAACTGCCATACTGTTTTCTATATCAGCTGCACCTTTTTACATTCCCACCAGGAATGCAGAAGGGTTCCAATTCTTCCACATCCTCACCAACACTTGTGTTCTGTTTTTTGGTAATAGCCAGCCTAATGGATGTGAAGGGGTACCTCATTGTGGTTTGATTCACATTTCCCTAATGATTAGTAATGTTGAGTATCTTTTCATGTACTTCTTGCCATTTGTCTATCTTCTTTGGAGAAGAGTTTATTCAAGTCCTTTGCCCATTTTTGAATTGGGTTGTTTGGTTAATTCTGGATATTAATCCCTTATTAGATATGCAATTTGCAAATATTTTCTTCCATTCTTTGGGTGATTTATTTCATTCTCTTGATAGTGAATTTGATGCCCAAAAGTTGTGAATTTTGATGAAGTCTAATTTATCTATTTTTTCTTTTGTTGTCTGTGCTTTTAGTATCATATCCAAGAAATCATCACCAAATCCAGTCATGAAACTTTCCCCGTTTTCTTCTAAGAGTTTTATAATTTACATTTAGATCTTTGATTCATTTTAAGTTTATTTTTGTATATGGTATAGGGGAAGAGTCCAACTACATTCTTTTGCATGTGGATATCTAGTTTTCCCAGCACCATTTGTTGAAAAGACTGTCCTTTCCCCCATTGAATGGTCTTGGCACCCTTGTCAAAAATCATTTAATCTTGTATATGAGGTTTATTTCTGGGCTGTCTACTCTATTCCATTGGTCTATATACTTTATGCCAGCACATGCTATTTGGATTACTGTAGTTTGTACAAGTTTTGGAATCAGGAAGTGTGAGTCCTCCAGCATGTTCTTCTTTTCTGAGATTGTCTTGGCTGTTCGGCGTCCCCTGAAATCTCATATGGATTTTAGGATAGATTTTTCTATTTCTGCAAGAAATGTCATTGGGATTTTGATAAAGATTATGCTGAATCATTAGACCACTTTGGTAGTGCTAATATCTTAACAATGCTAAATCTTTCAATAATGAATATGGAGGGCTTTCCATTTATTTATACCTTCTTCAATTTCTTTCAGCAATGTTTTATAGTTTTCTGTGTACAAGTCTTTCACCTCCTTGGTTAAGTGAATTCCCAAGTATTTTATTCTTTTTTATGCTATTGTAAATAAAATTATTTTCTCAATTTATTTTTTGACTTGTTCATTGTTAGTTATAGAAAAGCAACTGATTTTTGTGAGTTGATTCTGAATGCACAATTTTGCTACATTCATTTATTAGTTTTAACAGGTTTTTTTGTGTGGAATGTTTGGGTTACTACACAAGATCACATCATCTATAAACAGATAATTTTACTTCATCCCTTCCAATTTGGATGCCTTTTATTTCTCTTTCTTACCTAATTGCTTTGGCTAGAATGTCTATAACCATGTTGAATAGAAGTGACAAAGTGGGCATCCTTATCTTGTTCCTGATCTTAGAGGGAAAGCATTCAGTCTTTCACCATTGAGTATGATGTTTGCTATGGGTTTTTCATATATGGCCTCTATTATGTCCAGCTAGTTGCCTCCTATTCCTAGTTTGTTAAGTTGGTTTTTTTAATCATGAAAGGATGTCAAATACTATCAAATCTTTTTTCTGTATCATTTGAGATGAACATGTGCTTTTTCCTTTATTCTGCTAATGTGATATATTACATTGATTGATTTTCAGGTGTTGAACAATCTTTGCATTCCAGGAATAATCCTATTTAGTCATAGAGTATAATCTTAATATGCTGCTGAATTCAGTTTGTTATTATTTTGTTGAGGATTTTTGCATCAGTATTCATGAGGGATATTGCTCTATAGTTTTCTGTTCTTGTGTTGTCTTTGTCTGGCTTTGGTATGAGAGTAATGCTGGCCATATAGAATGAGTTAGGAAGTGTTTCCTTCTCTTCAATTTTATGGAAGAGTTTGAGAAGGACTGATGTTAGTTCTGCTTTAAATGCTTGGTATAATTCCCTAGTGAAGCCATCTGGTCTAGGACTTTTCTTAATCTCCTTACTTGTTATAGGTCTATAGATTTTCTGTTTCTTCATGATTCAGTCTTGGTAGGTTTTCTACTTCTAGAAATTTCTCCATTTCATCTAGGTTATCCAATTTGTTGTTCATAGTACTCTCTTATGATCCTTTTCATTTTTGTAGAATCTGTAGTAATGTCTGCATTTCCATTACTCATTTTTATAATTTGTCTTCTCTTTTTTTTAGTCATTCTAGCTAATGATTCTTTAATTTTCTTTTTAAAGTAGCAAATTTTGCTTTAATTGATTTTCTCTATTGTTTTTCTATTCTCTATTTTATTTATCTCTGCTCTCATCTTTATTATTTCCTTCTTTCACCTAGCTTTGGATACAGTTTATTGTTCTTCTTTTTTTTTTTTTTTGAGGAAGATTAGCCCTGAGCTAACTACTGCCAGTCCTCCTCTTTTTGCTGAGGAAGCCTGGCTCTGAGCTAACATCCGTGCCCATCTTCCTCTAGTTTATACGTGGGACGCCTACCACAGCATGGCTGCCAAGCGGTGCCATGTCCGCACCCGGGATCCGAACCAGTGAACCCTGGGCCACCGAGAAGCAGAACGTGCGAACTTAACTGCTGCGCCACCGGGCCGGCCCCCAGTTTATTGTTCTTTTTCTAGCTCCTTAAGGTGTAAAGTTAGGTTGTTGATTTGAGATCTTTCTTCATTTTGAATGAGTTTATATCTATAAATTTCACTCTTAGTACTGCTTTTGCTGCATCCCATAAGTTTTGGTATGTTGTATTTTTGTTTTCATTTGTCTCAAGATATTTTCTAATATCTTGTGTTATTTCTTCTTTGACCATTTAAGGATATATCATTTAATTTTCACATATTTTTGAATTTTCCCGTTTTCCTTCTGCTGTTGATTTCTAATTTCATTTCACTGGGATTAGAGAAGTTTCTTTGTATAATATCAATCTTTTTACTTTTATTAAGACTTGTTTTGTGGCCTGGCATCTGGTCTCTCCTTGAGAAAATTTCATGTGCACTTGAAAAATTGTACGTTGTACTGTTGTTGGATGGAGTGTTCTGTATGTTATGTGTGTCTGTTATGTCTAATTCATCTATATTGTTGTTCAAACCATCTAATTTCCTTATTAACCTTCTGTCTGGTTTTCCTATCCATTATTGAAAGTGAGGTATTGAAGTCTCCTGATATTATTGTAGGGCTATCTATTTCTCCCTTCAATTCTGTCAATGTTTACTTCATATATTTTGGATCTTTGATGTTTGGTGCATATATGTTTATAATTATTATATCATTTTGGCAAATTGACTCTTTAATCATGATATTATGTCCTCCTCTTTCTCTAACAACTGTTTCTGTCTTAAAGTATATTTTTTGTAATGTTAATATAGCCACCCCAGCTCTCTTTTATTATTTTCACAGAATATCTTCTCCTATCCTTTTACTTTCAACCTGTATGTGTGTCCTTGGATCTAAAGTGAGTCTTTTGTTGATACCATATAGTTGGATCATGTTTTTTTTAATCCATTCTGCCAATCTATGCTTTTTGTTTGAGAAGTTTAATCCATTTACTCTTTTTTTCAAAGATTGGCACCTGAGCTAACAACTGTTGCCAATCTTTTTTTTTTCTCCCCAAAGCCCCCCAGTACACAGTTGTATATTTTAGTTGTGGGTCCTTCTAGTTGTGGCATGTGGGATGCCGCCTCAACATGGCCCAACGAGTGGTGCCATGTCCATGCCCAGGATCTGAACCCTGGGCCACTGGAAGCGGAGAGCACGAACATAACCACTTGGCCACGGGGCCGGCCCCAATCCATTTACATTTACAGTAATTACTGATAGGAAAGAACATACTTTGTCATTTTGTTATTTGTTCCAAATGTCTTATAGCTTGTTTTAGTCCCTCATTTCCTCTATTACTGCCTTCCTTTGTGTTTAATTGATTTTTTTGTAGTGACGTATTTGGATTCCCTTCTCATTAGATATTTTCTTTGTGGTTACAATGGGGATTACATATGTCATCCTAAAATTATAACAATCTATTTTGAATTGATACCAACTTAACTACAGTCACATACAAAAACTCTACTCTTTTACAGCTCCCCTACTTTATATTATTGCTGTCACAAATTGCATTTTTATATATTGTGTACTCATTAACATAAATTAATAATTACTTTTTAGGCATTAGTCTTTCAAATTTGTAGAAAATGAAAAGTGGACTTACAACCCAAAATTATTATAATACTGCTTTTATATTTGCCTATGTATAATTACATTTACTGGAGATCTTTCTGTCTTCATACGGCTTTGAATTATAGTGTAGCATCCTTTCATTTCTTTTTTTTTTTTTTCTGCTTTATCTCCCCAAACCCCCCTGTACACAGTTGTATATCTTAGTTGCAGTTCCTTCTAGTTGTGGGATGTGGGACGCTGCCTCAACGTGGCCTGACGAGCGGTGCCATGTCCATGCCCAGGATCCAAACCCTGGGCCGCTGCGGCGAAGCCTGCGAACTTAACCACTCAGCCACGGAGCTGGCCCCGCATCCTTTCATTTCAACTTGAAGGACTGCTTTTATCATTTCTTCTAGGGCAAGTCTAGCAGAATGAACTCTCTCAGCTTTCATTTATCTAGGAAGGTTTTAATTCCTCCCTCATTTTTGAGGGACAATTTTGCCAAATATAGAGTTCTTGACTGATGGAGTTTTTTCTTTCAGTATCTTAAATATATCATCCAAGTGCCTTCTGGCCTTCAAGGTTTCTTCTGAGAAATTGGTAGATAATCTTATTGGAAATCTCTTGTATATGAGAAGTCGCTTTTCTCTTGTTGCTTTCAAAATTTTCTCTTTGTCTTTCAACAGTTTGAATATGTATCTCAGTGTGGGTTTCTTGGAAAGACAAGGTCAGGCTTCCTCATATTCTCCAATATATCCTATTGCTTGCCATTTTTATTTGTCAACACATATGAGCTTATTTGGAAATAGGGTCTTTGCAGACCTAACAAAGTTAAGATAAAGTCATATGGGATTAGAGTGGGCCCCATACTCAACAACTGGTGTCCCTAAAAGAAAAAAAAGATTTGGAGCCACACATACACACTCTCTCTCTGAAGACAGACTGAGATTGGAATGATATGTCTACAAGGCAAGGAACACCAAGGACTGCCAGCAACCACTAGGAGCTAGGAGAGGGGCATGAAACAAATCCTCTTCTAGAGCCTTGGGAGGGAGCGCAGCATTGCCAGCATCTTGATTTTGGACGTTAAGCCTGCAGAACTGAGAGAGAATAAGTTTCTGTTGTTTTCAGCCACCCAGTTTGTGGTAATTTGTTATGGCAGCCCAGAGAAACGAATACAATCAGACTACTCAATTTTCTGTGTGTTTGAACTGGAGCAGGAGGTGTTTCACAGAGGGTCAATTCTTCTAAATTCATTTCCACACGAGGTTAAAAACAACAACAACAAAAACTAATCAAGCTAGCTGGGTTTTTTTAGGGCACAGTATAAAACCCATCTGTTTAATTAAGGGATGTGGGAGGACTGGCAAATGTGAAACACAAATTTTGGGCTCTAGTTATAAATATTTAAGTGGATGCCTGTCTGACGTTTACTTTCTGTTTTGAAAAAAACATCATTCTCTCCTGCTATCTCTGAAGAAGAATAGTTACAAAGAACAAGGATCCCTTTCCTAACACCTCACACGATAAGAATGCAAAATGTTGAAGAGAATGAATATTACTCAGAGCAGCAAAATCTTTGACAGTGGACTTGAAAATTGACTACTAAACTAACAGTTATCCAAGTTAGTTTTCTAACTAAGAAGTATCTCTGAACTTAACTATCATTTTATATGAAATAGTAACAGATTTAAAGAAAGCACCTGTATTATTTACATTTCCTACTCTTCTGATTCCATTGCATTGTCTTAAGTTCCAATATCATCTTAAAAATAGTTCAAGTTACAAGATATTTAAGATCTTAAAGCAGTTGGTTATCAGGTATTATGGGTTGAATTGTGTCTGCTCCTTTCCTCCCCACCAAATAAAAAATAGGTTGAGATCCTAACCTCCAGTACCTCAGAATGTGACCTTATTTAGAAATAGTGTCATTGCAGACATAATCAGTTAAATTCAGATGAGGTCATACTGAATTAGGATGGGCCCCTAATCCATTATGTCTGATGTCCTTACAAGAACACAGCGGCACGGGGAGAACACCATGTGAAGATGGAGGCAGAGACTGGATTGATGCATCTACAAGTCAAGGAACACCAAGGATTGCTGGCTGCGACCAGAAACTAGGAGAGAAACGTGGGACAGATTCACCCTCAGATCACTCAGAAGGAACCAACCCTGCAGACATCTTGATTTTGGACTTCTGGCCTCCAGAACTATGAGAGAATAAATTTTTCTTGTTTTAAGCCACCCAGTTTACATGCCATAACATAAAATTTACCGTTAGCTATCCAGTTTGTGGAATGTTTTACAGCAACCTTAGGAAATGAATATGCAGGACTTTTAGCAAAATTATAGTACCTGGGGGGAGGGGAGTCCTTTAATATTTTTTCAGTTCCAGTTTTTCATTCATTTATTTATTCATTAAATATTTGTTGAGTGACTACTACGACTGCTGTTGAGTGTTAAGCACTTTCTAGGCACTGGACATAAAACAAGACAGAGAAATGTCCTTGCCTTAATAAAGCAAAAAATCGAATGGAGGAGAATAGCAACAAACAAATGAATACATAACATAACATAAAACGCAACACAACATAAGCTAGTGTTAGGTGCTATGAAGAAAAATAAAACAGGGAAATGTATTAGAAAGTGGTATATAGAGGTCATGGAAGGCCTCTTTGAGAAGATGACATTTGAGTGGAGACCTGAGTGAAGCACAGAAGTTAGCTAGGCAAGGATTAGGGGGTAGGGAAGAGTTTTCCTGATAGAGGAAACCAGTACCAACGCCCAGTGCACGAGTAAGACCAATGTAGAGGGAACCTAGTGATTGAGAAGCAGAGAAAGGAGATGAACCCAGATCAGTGTAAGCCCCTGGAGGCCTGGTTGAGCATCTGGATTTTATTCTAAGTGCAATGGGAAGCCATTGGAACTTTTTGTTTGTTTAATCAGAGAAGCGACATATCTGATTTATATGTTTTAAAGACTTCTCTGGCTGCTCTGTAGACAATGGCTCCTAGATGAAGAATGGAAGCAAGGAGATCACTAGAAAGCTTTGAGCATCTTTGGAGATGGCGCTATGCAAACTGATATAGAACAAATTTACAGATAACCATCTAAGCCCATAAAGGTCATCCACTTTTCAAGTTAAAAATCACAATAGTCATGGGGTTCTTCCACATCCCTAGAACTTCTTCATATTAGAAATGGGTAGGAGTTTCTGAATAAACCAGTTAATATCCATTTGAACATCTTACTCACAGCTCAAAAACTTAAAATAACTCTAAAGTTGAGGGATAAAAATGAAGTTACATTGAAAAATCTCGGGATTAATTTTTTTTTAGGTAAACATATAATATAATTAAAATTTTACAAGCAGAGCAAAAATGTTATACATATTAACAGTATCAAATCAAAATTTTAACTGCAACTAAAATAATAATCCTACTTATGGTGTTCAGGAATTTCCGCATTGTCTAAGAATTAGTAAAGGTTCACAATTCTTAGGATGGAAGGCGTCAACATTCAAACTTCAGTTAAGTTTAAAGTGAAATTTGTTCATTTGGGAATAAGTGAATATAATTAGTAATAGTGGTCATTAGCTTTAGAAAACAAAATGATTAAATATCCAAAGTTGAAGCTTTTAAAAATTTTCCCAGGGCAAAAAAAAACTCAGTTCAAAAATGGGTGAAAGACTTGAACAGACATTTCTCCAAAGATATACAAGTGGCCAATAAGCACAGGAAAAAATGCTCAACACCTTTAGTCATTAGGATAATACAAATCTAAACTACAATGAGATACCACTTCACATGCATTGGATGGCTATTGTCAAAGAAATGGAAAATAAGAAGTGTTGGTGAGGATGTGGAAGCATTGGGACCCTTGTACACTATTGATGGGAGTGTAAAATGGTCAGTCGAGCCAGCCCTGATGTCCTAGTGCTTAAAGTTTGGCACTCACCTCTTCGGTGGCCCATGTTTACTTCCTGCTCACGGAATCTCACCATTGTCTGACAATGGCTATGCTGTGGTGGTGGCTCACACAGAAGAGCTAGAATGACTTACAACTAGGATATACAACTATGTACTGGGGCTTTGGGGAGGAAAAAAAAAGAGAAAGATTAGCAACAGATGTTAGCTCAGGGCAAATCTTTCCCCACAAAAAATGGTACAGTTGATGTGGAAAACAATTTGGTGGTTCCTCAAAAAATTAAACAGCATTATCATACGATCCAGTAATTTCACTCCAAGGTATATGCCCTGAAAAACAAAGCAGGGACTCAAATAGATGCTTGCACACCAATGTTCATAGCAGAATTATTCACAACAGCCAAAAGGTAGAAACAACCTACACGTCCATCGATGGAAGAATGAATATACAAAATGTGGCATATACACACAATGGAATATTATTCAGCTTCAAAAAGCAATGAAATTCTGATACATGCTATAATGTGGATGAACCTTGAAGACATTATGCTAGGTGAAATAAGCTAGACACAAAATGACAAACATTGTATGAGTCCACTCACATGAGGTACCTAGAGTAGTCAATTCAAGGAAACAGAAAGTAAAATAGAGGTTATTAGGCGTCAGGGCAAGGGAGGAATGGGGAGTTATTATTTAATGGATATAGAGTTTCTGTTGATATAATGAAAATGTTCTAGAACTAGACAGTGGTGATGGTTGTACAAGACTGTGATTGTACTTAACGCCACTGAACTGTGCACTTAGGGTCAAAATAGTAAATTTTATGTTAGGCATATTTTACCACAATAGAAAGGGAAAAGGCATGTGCTATAGCCGACCACTCTCTGAGCTCTAGAATAAAACCCCTGAAGAGGCAGGCCACTACTCTTGCTCTGAAGGCACAGCCTCTTCAATGCTCACAGTGGTTCTGTTCTCAGAAACGGGGGGTTTGATAGAGCATGACGGTGGTCTCCCTTCTCTGTAAGCACCCGAGCCTGTGAGATGGCTCATCAGGGTACCTATTACACATTTTTTTCCTCTACTGTTTTTCTGGAAAGCCTTGGAAAAACTTTTCAGATGTATTCTATGACACTTGCTTCTTCTGTTCATTTCAAATATTCTCACAGCTGACCAACAAAGACGGAGTCATTTACCAAGCTGAAGTTTGTACAATTATCATGATTTTCCTTAATACTTTCCATATGCTGATTTTTAAATTTAGATTGGGCCAATTGTACCTGACATGAATGTTGTCAATAGTGCCCAACTTTGTTGGCGGCAATACGCCCTGACAACTCAGCTCTTGTATGTTTCCTTCATTTGAGCAATCTGTCCAGCCCCATCAGGCAAAATACTATAATGCAATGTGTCTGTGGGCAATTATTATAAATCATACAGCCTACCAGTCAGCACCACAAGTAAGACTGTGGTACACACATGGGAAGACAAAGGAACAGATAAGCTGTGAATCAAAAAAAAAAAAAAAATTAATAAAAGATTTTTTAAAAAGGAGTGCTTTACCAAAAAAGCCCCTCAAAACAAACAAAAAGACTCTTGACCAAGGCCACAAGAAACCAGTTACTTTTACTTTAGACAAAGTTCAGTCAGATGAAAGAGAGAACTGGAAAAAATGCTTTTCTTAATCTGTGGGGAGTTTCGTCTGCCAAATAATCCTCAGACGACCCTCCCTCACTCGAACGTGTTTAAGTGAAATAACAACAGACTTATAATAAAGGCAACAATGATGCAAGTTCACAAGAAGTAGAAATAAAAATGTTTGCACATGCATAAATGAAAATTATCCATGAAAAAACATACCAATCGTTCTGGAAATAAGTCCCCAGAAATGGCAGTGAAGGGAGAGAATGCTCTGGCTTCTGCAGAACTCACCTAACACCGGAGTCTGGAGTTACTCACTCATATCCTCAAAGCCCTTATTCTAGCATCTGAAACTTCTGTTCCCACCAGTGCCTTGCCCTATCATCTCCACGTATTTGTTCATGTACTCCTCTCTGAATTGAACACCCACTCCTTCCCAGCCAGCCCCCAGGTTCCCCAAGTCCAAATCCCAGGGATCCTATGGCCCAGTTTAAACGTCCATCTTCAATGAAGCCTTTCCCAAACTCCTCAGCTGAAAGCAATCTCTCTCTCATAAAGTTCTGTGAGACCGTCTGTACTCCTCTCAACGCACTCCCCTTTCTGTGTGGTATTATATTTATTCATGTACATATATGATCTCTCTGGACCCCTAAACACAGATTTTCTCCAGAGATATCTACTGGACCCTCTTCTCGTCATTCTACACTACATCACTATCCCTCCACCATGACCATGTACCCACTGCCTCACGATGTCTTACCTCTATGAACGTGACTCCAAAATCCCTATTCCAATCTTCAGTCCTATGGTTATCTCATGTTTAAGTCCCTCATTTCTGACTGCCTGCTAGATTTGTGCACCAAGTTGCCCCTTTAAACTTCAAACTCACTAAGTCTACAGTGGAAAGGATCACCTTCCCTTCCCAACTTGCTTCCTCTGTTCTCCTTATGTTAATGACTGCCTTTCTGGTCACTTGGGTGTAAAACTCCTTGCCCATCCTCCCTGCCCACATCCAGTCAGTTACAAAGCCTTGCCAATTTCATTTCTGTAATATTCTAGTCATTTCAGCCCTTCTGACCCCATTTCCCTTTTCCTCAAACTCCAGTTACTGTCTTATCCTGACCATCACTGCATCCACAGTATCTAGATGGTGTCTTACTTAGAGTGGAAAATAATACATATGGGAAAAAATTAATAGTAAATTTACCACCCCAATGTCTTTTCTCACTCAATTCTCTTATCTTGGAAGGTTCTTGTTCCACATTGCCAATATCTACACTATTGCTCAAGGTACAATTCAATTGCTCATTCTAGGAAATCTTCCCAAAAGAGCACATTTCACATTTTAGATTTCTGAATCAGTCAGGATTCTTGGTTGCAAACAACAGTGGCCAACTTTGATCATTTTAAAGAAAAAGAACAACAAAACAATTTATTGGATAATATGGTGGAAACTCATAGAATGGATGGAAGGCTGAAAAACAGGCAGGTAATAGTCATTGGTTAATTGCCCCAGGAAATTCAAGGTGGGGTTTGGAAGCATTTAACTGTTTTTCCAAATTGTTTTTTTTCCTTTTTGTTATGTTAAGGAGATGTAATCACCAACTGCCCTGAACCAGACCAAGCCTCACCACAAGAGCTACACCTATGACCTTTGCCTTATTTTTTATGCTAAGACCTCTCCAGCAGGAGCTTAGGCCTTATTACCATAAGCTGCAGTGTCTGTGGAAGCATGTTTTCCGACTGAGCCTGCACAAGCCAATACCCACCTCTCTCTTTGGAATATTCATTCCCCATCTGAAATAAAAGGGCCCTGCTTCCCTTTGCTCAGGACGCGATGACTTTGGAAATGATTTCTCTTGGTCTTCTATTTGCTGCAAATATGCTTTACTTCGTGAGACAACTACTTCTGGTGGAGAGTCTGATTTAACTTGCCAGGAGGCAAACCCACTTTGGTTTTGGTAACATAATCTGTAGGCTAGACAGAAGCATTTGGCAAGGATGCCACCACCCTTCTTGTCACCATATCCCACTGCTGCTGGATTTAGGAGCCAATACAATCTCTTCTCACCATTCTTCATCTTTCATCACCTGCTTAAGATTCAAAGTCCTGGGTGGGCATGTACATTTGGCTAATCCTAGGTTATTTGTCCACAGGGTTCTAGGACACACGATACCTGACTCCTTGACTTCACAGGAGGTGGCAAAACTCTGCCTCTCCCAAAGACTCAGATAATGGAGAAGTCTCTATGTTTATAAGAGATTCAGATACTGGGCAGCAAAATAAAGTAACAAATGTCCACTACGTTGTGCAGCAGCCATGTCTTAATTCTTCCTCTAAGTCCCACGAAGCCAGAATTCATGACTAGCTCATTTTTATATTCACTGCAGTTCCTAGAAAAAGCACCATGCACTTCACCTGGTTGAGAGAGCTCCTTTTGAATTACTTTATCCTATCTATTGTGTAATAAAATGAAATAAAAAAGATCCCCATGAACAAGACACAATCTGTGTGGCTAACCAGGATGAAAAAACAAAATAGAGTCAAGCAACCATGACAGAAACGGGATACAGTCACCTACTCTGGTTTCAGAAAAACCACAGGATACACTCAAGCTTTTTCTCTCCCACAGTTCCTGATTTTACAAAAGTCCCTAACAGCTACGTGGACTTAACCAATAAAACGTGACCTGCACCAACCAATCAGGACTTAGCAGGCTTGCATACCTTATTTGCATAAGGGGACCTGAGTGGAAACCTGCTCAGAAAGTTTCTCTACCAAAAAACAGCCTCCCAGGGGCCGGCTCAGTGGTATAATGGTTAAGTTTGCACACTCCACTTTGGTGGCCCCAGGTTTGAAGGTTCAGATCTTAGGCGTGGCCCTACACATGGCTCATCAAGCCATGCTGTGGTGGTGTCCCACATAAAACCAGAAGGACTTACAACTAGGGTATACAACTATGTGCTAGGGCTTGGGGGAGAAAAAAAAAAAAAAGAGGAAGATTGGCAATAGATGTTAGCTTAGGGCCAATCTTCCTCACCAAAAAACAAAACAAAACAAAACAGCCTCCTTTCTTTGTTCTCACTGAGCTGTACTCTTGGTTTGCTTCTGAGGGCTTGTCTTCCAAGTTTGCAAACTGTATGTGCAATGAAACTTTCCTAACTAAATCCTTGTATTCCAGAGATTTTTGTTGACACTATCTTGATTTGAACTTTCTTGTTTAAGCTTCTCCATGCCACTTGAAATTTTTCGGATTTTAAATATTTCTCATGTTTTCTGTAAAAGTTTGATAAATATTTGTCAAATAAAACAATAAATGATGCACTTTTTAAAGCACAGAAGCCACAGTGTTTTACATACATTATTTCCCTCACTTTTAACAAAATTGTTAGCTTTTTTCCATAGTAGCATTTAATACAATTATGAAAGCCTTTAAAGCTAATAAAACATTCAAATTCTGTTCTTGAAAGATATACCTTCAGTTCCTCACTTAACCATAAATCTTTATTATGTGTTCTCAGTTCCAGAGTCTAAGCAACTCTACTTTATAATTTTTCTCACATCAAATTTCCATTTAATGCACAAGATAGCTAGCAATAAAAAAAAATCAGTCTTTTTCTTCAGCTGTACTGTGCTCCACTTATTTTCCCACTTCTCCTTGTTGAAAGTGTTTCTAATTACCTTATTATATCTACCTTGTTTTAAAGATTTTCAGTTTAAGCTACTCCATAACACCTTAAAAATTTTCAGATTTATCAAATTTCTAAAGTCTTCTCTAAAATTCTATCTTTCTGAGCAGCTTTTATGCTATTTATGAGCAGAGACCATTTCCTGGGTACATTGAGTACCCAGCACACACAAAATATGTGTTGAACAAATTGATTAATGAGAAATGAGAAGTACATCTTAAGGAATTAGATGTGCCTGGATCAAGCACCTAAATGGTAGCAATTAAATTCATGCTGTCATCATTATTACAGGGTAATGCAGGGGTTCTCAGAGTGTGGTCCATGGACCCCAGGACGCCCTGGAGACCCTTTCAGGGGAAGATCTAAAAGATCAAAACTATTTTCATACAAATACAAAGAAGATATTTTGCCTTTTCATTGTGTTGACATTTGCAATGGTGTGAAAGAGATGGTCAGTGTGACTGCTGGCGCCTTAGCACAGCACATCTGCATTACAAACCATGGCATTCTTCACCATTGGCACTCCCTTTAAAAAGATGCCAATTTTAGCTTATGCACATCGTTGAAGTAAAAACTATTAATGTTATGATATCTCAATCCCTGGGTCCACACCTTCTTCATACACGTGACGAAATGGAAAGTGTGCGTAAAGCATTAGTGTCCCATGCCGAAGTGTGCTGGTTGTCTCAAGGAAAAACACTTTGCCACTGCTGTTATCGTGAACTAAAGTAGCTGCTTTTTTCATGAAACACCATTTACCTGGAAGAATGACTGGCAGACAAACTGTGCTTATTAAGACTTTGGTATTTGACAGACCTTTTCTTTAAATGAAGTAGAGCCTGTCACTTCAAGGAAAACAACTGACAGTATTTGTCGTCAATGATACATTTCAAACTTTCAAGCGAGTATCAGGATTTTGGAAAATTTTTTCCACCACCGTGAGCTAATCCTTAAAGATTTTTCTGAATATCAGTGGTGATATTAATAGATATATTTTTAACATTATATAATGAAATGTGCCAACATTTGTAAAATGAGCATGATAAAATGAACCAATATTTTCCAAATGACTAGTGCAGGATTTACAGAAGCATGCAATGGTAAAACAATCCATTCAGAGTTCAAGATAGTTCAGTGAATTTTAGCGTAACAGAGTACAAAAAGTTCGTGGATGAGATTTCAGATTCCACACTGCAACCAACCTTTAAGAAACCATCATTTGTCGAGTTTCAGTGCTGCATCAAAGAAGATTATCTATAAATATATGAAAAGATTTTTAAAAACTCCTCCCTTTTCCAACTACATGTGTATGTGAGGCTAGATTTTCTTGACATACTTCCACCAAAACAACATATTGCAACAGTTTGAATGCAGAAACAGGTATGACTTCTAGCTATCTTCTCTTAAGCCAGACATTAACAAGATTTGCAAAAATGCAAAACAATGCAACCTTTTTCACTACTTTTTTGTTTTGGAAAATATAGTTCTTCGCAAAAATGTTATGTTCATATGTAATAGATTTACTATAGTTGTTTTTAAACAAATATTTTTAAACTTTCAATTTCTAATGTGGTAAATATTGATAGATGTAACTCACATAAACAAAAGCTCTGTGAGGTCTCACAATTTTTTTTGTTATTGAATATGACCTTTAATATTACTTTTCAATTAGTAGACTTTTTTTTTTGTTAAAGATTGGCACCTGAAAACAACTGTTGCCAATCTTTTTTTTTCTGCTTTTTCTCCCCAAATCCCCCCAGTACCTAGTTGTATATTTTAGTTGTGGGTCCTTCTAGCTGTGGCATGTGGGATGCCGCCTTAACAGTGGCCTGATGAACAGTGCCATGTCCGCGCCCAGGATCGGAACCAGTGAAACCTTGGGCCGCTGAAGTGGAGTGCACGAACTTAACCACTCAGCCACAGGGCTGGCCCCTAGGCTTCTATTTTTGAAGCAGTTTTAGGTTTACAGAAAAATTGAGCAGAAAGTACAGAGTTCCCATATACGCACCCAATCCTACACACGGGTGCACACGCGCATGCACACACACACACACACACACACACAGAGTTTCTCTAATATTAACATCTTGTCTTAGTGTAGTATATTTGTTACAATTGATGAGCCAATATTGATACAATATTATTACTCAAAGCCCATAGTTTACATTAGGGTTCATGCGTTGCGTTGTACATTCTATGGGTTTTGATGAATCTATAATGATATGTAGTCACCATTACAGTATCATACAGGATAATTTCACTGCCCTAAAAGTCCCCTAAACTCCACTTATTCCTCCCTCCCTCCTCTAAACCCCTGGCAACTACTGATCTTTATACTCTCTTTTACCTTCTCCAGAATGTCATACAGTTGGAACCACGCATATAGTAGCCTTTTCAGATTGCCTTCTTTCACTTAGTAATATGTATTTAAGATTCCTCTGTATGTTTTCGTGGCTTAACAGCTCATTTTTTAAAATCACTGAGCAATATTCCATCGTATGGATGTACCTCAATTTGTTTATTCATTCATCTATTGAAGGACATCTTGTTTACATAGTTGCCATGTTTTGGCAACTATGAACAAAGCTGCTATAGACTTTTGTGTGCAGGTTTTTGCGTGGATATAAGTTTAGAACTCCTTGGGTAAATTCCAAGGAGTGTAGTTGCTGGATCACATGACAAGAGTATGTTTAATTTTGTAAGAAATTACCAAACTGTTTTGAAGCAACTGTCAGACTGTCTTCCAAACTGATTGTGCCATATCACATTCCCATTGGCAATAAATGAGAGTTCCTGCTGCTCCATCAGCATTTGGTGTTGTCAATGTTTTGGATTTTAGCCATTCTAATAGGTATGTAGTGATATGTCATTGTTGTTTTAATTTGCAATTTCCTAATGACATTTGATGTTCAGTATGTTTTCTTATGCTTATTTGCTATCTGTATATCTTTGGTGAGATGTCTGTTCAAGTCTTTTGCCCATTTTTAATTGGATTGTTTGTTTTCTTATTCCTCAGTTTTAAGAGTCCTTTGCATATTTTGGATACTAGTCCTTTATTAGACATATATTTTGCAAATATTTTCCCCCCGTCTGTGACTTTTCTTATCATTCTCTTCACATTGTTTTTCACAGAGCGGAAGTTTTTAATTTTAATGAAGTCCAGCTTACCTCTTTTTTCTTTCATAGATTGTGCATTTAGTATTGTATCTAAAAAGTTATGCCAAACCCAAGGTCCCTTAGATTTTCTCCTTTGTTATCTTCCAGGAGTTTCATGGCTTTGCATTTTACAGTTAGCTCTAGGTCCATTTCGAGTTAATTTTTGTGAAGGGTGTAAGATCTATGTCTAGATTTATTTTTTGCACGTAGATGTCTGGTTGTTTCAGCACCATTTATTGAGAAGACTATCCTTTCTCCATTGAACTGCCTTTGCTCTTTTGTCAAAGATCAGTCAAATATATTGGGATCTCTATTTTGTTCCACTGATTTATTTGTCTATTTTTTGCTGGTACCACACTGTCTTGATTATTATAGTTTGATGGTAAGTCTTGAAGTTGGGTAGTGTCAGTCTTTCAACTTTGTTCTCCTTCAATATTTTGTTGGTTATTTTGGGTCTTGTGCCTCTGTGTAGAAACTCAGAATCAGTTTGTTGAATATCTACAAAATAACTTGCTGGGATTTTTATTGAGATTGGGTTAAGTTTATAGAACAATTTGGGAAGATCTGACATCTTGACAGTATTGAGTCTTCTTATCCATGTACATGGAATATCTCTCCATTTATTTAGCTCTTTCTTGATTTCTTATCTGAGTTTTGTAGTTTTCCTTATATAAATCTTGTATGTTAGATTTATGCCTAAGTATTTCATTTTTTTGGTGCTAATGTAAATGTTATTGTGTTTTTAGTTTCAATTTCAGTTGTTCATTGCTGGTAATTGAATAGGACCACTTTATTTAATGTTTTCTTCTTATTCTGTACAGTTTCTTTTTTCTCCGTCAATAACTTTTTAAAATTGAGATATAATTGACATAGAACATTGGTTTCATTTGTGCAACATAATGATTTGATATTTGTATATATTGTGAAATGATCATCACAATAATTCTAGTTAACAATATTTAATATTTTCTTAGAGTGTAAAGGGTCCTGAGGTCATAACATTTGAGAACTGCTATTGTTTTGGAATGAGCATGGTCTTTGGAGCCATGTGGAACTAGGTTTCAATTCTAGCTCTAACACAGTTTCTCTATCACTATGGGGACGTTACTCAACTTCTCTCAGTCTTGGTCTGCCTGTAGGTAAAATGGGATAAAAATAATAACTACCTTATAGGGTTGTCTTTAGGATAAATCTAGTAATATCTGGAGTACCTTTCATGGTATCTGGCATATAGAAACAACACAATTAATAGTACCTATTGTTATTCATGTTTTTTTGACCTGGTAATGCTATACTGGAGAATAAACCTCAAGGAAATAACTCCAAAGGTGGTAAGGAGAAGGTTATTTAAACAAAACTGTTTATATTAGCACTTCTAACAATAGTAGAAAGCTGGAAACAATAACGGACAAGACAAACACATTATGCTCTAACAATATGATGGATTATGTAATCACTAAAACTGACAAGTATATAAATTAGGTTGATTTGTGAAAATTAACATACGAAAAAAATGTAAGGAAAAAATATTAAATAGTGTGTAAACATCATAACCATAACAAATGCATTTTGCAAATTTACAAATATTGGAAGTTAATTTGAAGTAATAAAAAGAGAATCTAAGATTTATTAAATCTCTTTTTGCAAAATTGCTATATTCATGATTTTTTTTAAATGGAGATCTATAAAGTGGTTTGTTTGGTTTTTTTTGGAAAGGAAGATTGGCCATGAGCTAACATCTGTTGCCAATCTTCCTCTTTTTTTTTTCTCCCCAAAGCCCCAGCACATAGTTGTATATCCTAGTTGTAGGTCATTCTAATTCTTCTATGTGGGATGCTGCCACAGCATGGCTTGATGAGTGGTGTGTAGATCTGCATCCAGGATCCGAACCCACAAACCCCAGGCCAATGAAGCAGAGTGCATGAACTTCACCACTCGGCCACAGGGTTGGCCCCACATTCATGATTTTTAAGTGATAGCAAATTCTTTATTGTTTAGTATTTTTGGAGTGTTTCTGATAATTACCCTAAAGTGCTTTGTGCCTTGAATTCTTTCTGAAATTTACATTAATGTATGCAAATAATTTGCACTGCGACTATTACAAAGCTGTCCCTGAAAGTCTGTCATATATATCAAGTGTACATCTTCTCTTGTAAATCTGTTATTACTACGAGTCCTCTTTGGGAATATTTTTGCCTTGCTCTTTCCTTTCCACTAACATATGAGAAAACCAAAAGCATGAACCAAGGTCTACATGAGCTCTTCTTAGTGTCCCATTTTCTGCTTTTCTTCCTGTCCTTTCCTAAAAGCAAATACTCCTTTGGACATTTCTAAACCTCTCATGAAGTCTTGCTCACTTTTATGTGACAAAGGTGTTAAGTCAAGGAAAAAACACTGGACTAGAAGTCAGCAGTTCTAAGTCCCACCGTTGGCACTAACTGATTATGTAGTTTTAGAAAAGTTTTTCAACTGTCCAACCCTCAATTTCCTCATCTGTAAAATAAGGTTGGATAAATGGTCTCTTTGAGTTCCCTTCCAGCTTTCAGAATTCCCTGAAATCTATATTCAAAGTCCAGAGTATGTCTTGCATCTCTGAGCACAAAGAGTTCCAAAAATATTCATTGTGATTTTTCTTTTCCATCTTCTTCTTGCTCTTGCCCAACTATTGCTGCCTCTACTATGTTATTCAGATCAGAGCTTTCACCTTCACAGGTGTATCCTGGGTCTGCTCTCTCAAGTTCCCTTCCTGATTTATTGTTCATATTGTTCATATTGTTCAGTCATCTCCTCAAAAACTATCCCCAGAGAACGGTCTCAGCGAGGTAGGATAGGTAAAGATTGATTATTCACATGTTATAGTTACCCATTTATTGAAGCCATTTCTGTGAGCTGGGTGCTTTGTTAAGTCCTTGTAAACATTATCTCATTTATTTATCACAACTATCCAATGAGGTAGGCATTTTTATTCACATTTTACAGATGAGAAAACAAGTTTAGAGAAGTTTAGTGGATTGGTCAAGACCATATAGGATTATTTTCTCTAACGTTATTTAAATTGGACATAAAAGACTCCAACTATACTGGCTGTCTCTCTAAGCTGGGCTGCTTAGAAACACAAGTATGGCTACCATATTTTGACCTTGTAGTATCCAGTTCTGACTAGAAGATATCCTTAAGACCTTCATTACAAACCAAACTGGTTTCCTTTTTACTTCAAGGAAAGCATTGCGGTATTGCTGATAACTGTCACTAAGATTATTATGGCAGATCATGTCATCTGTTTTCATCACACTGCCTTTAACTCTAAATTCCAGTAAAGCAATGAAGATTGGTATACTTTAAACACTGTCTTTCAAAATGGAATCTTCTAGAAACGGCACAGCAAAATTCTCAGGAGTAATCTCCTCTCTACCCTTGGAAATTCATTCCAACTACTAATTTGCCAGCATGATTTGATGGCCTTCAATATAAAGTTTCTTTCAAAGAGGGTTTTATTTTGTTTTTGGTGGGAAGGGGTTTATGTTTTGTTTCTGTTTTCTACTTCTAGAACATACTTTATTTTGATTTTGTGAATTTTACTTTCTTGATTTCATTTACATCTTGGCTAGTTAAGATAGTTTTGGCAGAAGTTCCATTTAAAAAAAAATTACTATGCATTAGAAGTGATATTTGAATAATTTAGGCTTATTGCTCTTGAAATAGAATTCAATGCCATAAAATTAATCATTTTCATGGAAAATAAAAAGCCATTGAAGTTGTCCTTTCTGCGAATCAGCCTTAAAGAAGTTATTATCCCAATGAAAACCAAATTCTCATTCATCAAAAGTTAGGATAGTTCAAGGTACAACAAGATAATTCTCTGAAAGAGAATCTGCTGACTATTATGTGCGTAGATACTACTTTTTCAGGATCATGCCACAAGCAACATCTTTTCAAGGACCTTTCCCACGCGGGCTAATCTGCCCTCAATTATTTTGCCACCATCTTTTCCTTATTTCTCTCCAACAACATTCCTTTTCCCTACCCCATAGATAATTTATTTCCTCATCTAACTTTTTCCCTATTTTTTCTTTTCCAGAGGCCCTTTCCTACAGTCCCTCCCTCAAGTTTTCCTCCACATTTTCAGATTATCAATATCCCCCCAAAGTTGCCTACACTTTTTCTTCCTAGTTCATCTCCTTAACTCAAAAATTAGAGTGTGTAGAATAATGATACATAATGTTTGGAGGCGCATAATGGGTAGAAGTCTTTGGAATGTTTACCTTTCATTTCATTACTCATTAAAGTAAAAAAGAAAGGAAGTAGATGGCTTAGACTGAATATCAAGTCTGCTTCTGATACTGAATATCAAAGGCTGCTAAATTAAAAGAAATTCCAATCTTTTATTTATGTGATATTTTTCTCGTATGGAGCTCAAAACTCTTTTATGTATTTGCTCTTATCTACGGTTTTGTAAGGAAGTTCTGGCCTACCATCCTACCTTAGAAGATCTTTGGGGGATCTAGTTTCTACAAGAGTCAGTGCATGCAACTACCGTGGAAAACAGTACAGAGGTTCCTTAAAAAATTAAAAATATAACCACCATATGATCCAGCAATTCCACTCTGAGTATTTATCCAAACAAAACAAAAATCCTACTTTGAAATGATATCTGCACACCCATGTTCATTGCAGCATTATTTATAATAGCCAAGACATGGAAACAACTGAAGTATCCATGGGTGGATGAATGGGTAATGAAAATGTTGTACATATATTGGAATATTATTCAGCCATTAAAAAAACTGAAATTTTGCCATTTGTGATGACATGGATGGATCTGGAGGGCATAATGCTAAGTGAAATAAGCCAGACAGAGAAAGACCAATATTGTTCAATTTCACATGTGGAATCTAAAAAACCCCCCAAAACCAAAGAACTGAGCTCATGCATATAGAGAACAGATTAGTGGTTGCCAGAAGTAGGGGGTGGGTGGGTGGGTAAAACGGGTGAAGGGGGTCAAAAGGTACAAATTTCCAGTTATAAAATAAATAAGTCATGGAGTTGTAACGTACAGCTGGTGACTATAGTTAATAATACTGTACTGAATATTTGAAAGTTGCCAAGAGAGTAAATGTTAAAAGTTCTCACCACAGCAAAACAAATTTTGTAACTATATATGGTGACAGATGTTAACTAGACTTATTGTGGTGATAATTTCACAATATATACAACTATAGAATCATTATGTTGTACACCTGAAACTATATAATGTTATATGTCATTTATACCTCAATAAAAACAAGAGTCATTACAGGGTAAAGTCAGATCTGACAAGTCCCAGCTTTAATGACAGTTTCTCCCTGTCATAGACTTTAACTGCTAACATAGCCATAGCACTAACCCAATTTTCTGGTCCCTCAGAAAAGAGATAGAGAAGAGATAGCTTGGGAAAATGCTGACAGATAGCTAGATAACTAGATGATAAATAGAAAGGAAGGAAGACAGAGATAGAAAGAAAAACAGAGAAGACAGAAAAAATAAGAGAAAGAAAGGAAACCTAAAAGTGGTGGAGCTCGAAATATATCATGTTAACAAAAGACAAAACCATTAGAAGTGTTTCAGAAACAGACAAGACTGATACCAGCTCAACACAAGGTTGACATAAGGGAAGCCATATTGTGGAAAAGAAATCATATTCTAACTTTGAGTGACCTCTGATTAACTAACCCAGACATGCTCTGCAGATTTTATGGCCCCTCCTAGCTGCTATAAGTTGATAACTTTGTTCTTTTGAATTCCTTATGAATGTGATGACCCCCCTGGGCAGAGAGTCTATACTGATAGCCATCATCAATGACAACTGAAGGATCAGTGTATAGGGCGCTGCTCTAGTCTCTAATGCATATCCAGTAAAACAAAAGACTATCAGTAGCTAAGACCAGATATCTGCTCCCACCCAGAGACCAGATGTCTGCCCCCACTTGGAGACCCACTGCCTCCCCCACCCAGAGACCAACCCCATATATAACTGACCTATAGTCTTTGTTCTGTAAGATGGTTCTTTTAGACATTAGTCGGCCATCTTCCCTCTTGCTAGCAAGCTGTAATAAAGTCCCTTTCTCTCCTACCACCTTCCCTCCTGACTATTGGCATATCTCGCAGTGGACAGATGACCCCACTTTGGGAGGTAACAAGACTTGGGAGGCACACTACAAACCACTCTGAATCCTTTGTGATGTCAAAGTTCTATTGATTCATGAAGTATGTTTTAAACTCAGTTATCATTCCCCTGTCCCAAGTCTTAACTCTCGATTAAATACAATTAAGCATTTAGATAAAATAACACTGTATTTCTTAAATTCAGAATCAAACACTTTATGAAGGTGGCTCGATACCATTTTTACTTCTTCAGTGCTGTCCTCTCTTTTCTAACCTTTAAATAGTGAAGTTGATAATTTATTGTTTTACCGAAGTCTTACAAAGTCCTTGAGCTTACAGATGGCAGTCTAGAACTTGGAATTAAGGCCACATGGCCTCTATTGTAGACAGCCATTGCTGGGAACAGACTAGGTCTTTCTCTTTCTGAGCTAACAAGTGAAAAGAAACTTTTGGGGCAGTTTTGGGGAGAAGGCTCAGCTGTTTATTCTCTGTCCTCTTGGCTTGAGAGGTGTTAAGTTTATAAAATTATTTCTGAGACTGCTTCCCTTGTACTGAGGTATTGAAATAAGTTCCCAGATTTCATCTTTCCTTTGAGAGTGCAGATACTGTCTTGCTGGCCGCCAGATACACAGGGCTGAGAGGTCTCCTTATGGCGCCTCCTCTGCCAGCAAAGTCAGACCACATGACTCTCTTTTCCTAACCAGATGATGCGCCCGTTTTCAAACCACTGTTATGGAGAAGCTGAGAGAACGAGATTAAAAATGTTTTTGAAAAATAATGTTACTCTCTCACTCCCAAAGCACTCCACTTATTCTTTTTTTTTTTTTGCATGTTACTTTCCAATCCTGTTGACAGGTAAATATATTTTTATGTAGTTGCAATTTCAGATCCTCTTTCTTAAAATAATAACATTATTTGCAAGCTCTTTTTTCAAAAGCCACTGTTGCTGTTTTCCTCTGTAGGTGACTTTTAACTAAACCTGTGTTCATAAACAAGTGTGAAGGGCTGGAAAGGAGAGTGCTGTCATTACATAATCTTGGCACTGATTATCAAAATCTCTAGCATGTTCTCTGACCTTCTCAGTTTGACCTAAATTTCATTTTATGTTCATGTTTTAAAGTATCCCACCCCTAATATTTCATTCAATCTTGTTGGAAAATAAATAGATATCTGACATTTTAAGGCACTATATAATAATTTTTTTAAAAAAAAGCAACCAAGAATTGCTTAGCTTATTTACAATAGACTGGCAAAGCGTTGCCATGGAAGATGTGACATCACCAGGATAATGAACGTGAGAAAATTGTCTGGAGCGTTACATTGACAAAGGAGAAATGAAAAGAAAAGGAAAGCTTTAACTTGCCAGGAGGTTGAATCTCCTAGGAAAAGGAAGTATTCAGTACAGTAAAAGTTCCATGATTTTTCTAATTTAGTGTTCTAAGGATCATTAAAGCCATAATTTTTATCTAGAGAGACTGCTGCAAAAGAACTGGTGGTTTTCTTAGCTTAATTGCCTGTTACGAATTCAGATTTTATATATTACTTAAACATATTTGCAAAATTCTATTATATTCCTATTCAAATAGAAGTGGAAAAATTACTCAAGAAGAACCTAAAAATATATATATTAGAGAATACATATTTTGGTGATTTTTCCATGTTTTTTTCAAGGCACAATTTAAAATGTGCTTCTTTTCTGTTTTCTTGAATGGGAAAATTATAACATCTTAAATATTGAAAGACTTTAAATAGCCTATATGATTTATAGAAGGCATTAGAAGAATAGACCTCAAATCTACACTATTTGTCATACTTCCTTCTCTGAGAACAAATTTTCATCCTTCTCTCATATTATGTCAGAGATTGATGATGAATGCCTGAAGAAGTCATCTAATCACTCCCGCATTCGGGTACAAGTAAGTCTTGATCTAATCCATTATGTAATCCCTATATAAGTTTTATGGAGGGAGCTAAAGCACTTTTCGAGTACTGCCTGTTTTCCTTCTGGTTGTGTAAAGCCAACCTGCTGGGCTGGCGTCAGATTCTACATCTAGATTTATTTTAGGGCACCCGGTCAGATCTGTCCCAGGCACAAACTGTTGAGATAGCACGGTTCATCTTTGATGTGTTCCATTTCCTCTTTTGGGGCCTCTTTTCTTCCAGGCCCCACCTGCTGCCCTGCCCACCACACCTATCATAACAGACCTGTGCTAGTGTTCAAGCTGGGCTGGCTGGGCTGACGGAGCTGGCACTCAGAACATTCCTGCTGATTGAGCCTGGGTTTCATTTTCACCGTATTTGTTCCTTGATCTCTCAACTGGGTAATTTCCTTTCATTGTCCACAGACAATTCTATTGAAGATTCCTGAAGACTCAGAGGAATATGGCTCCAACTGTAAAGTTTATTGACCTTTAGTAGAAGGTGAATGTTTTTTTCCTTCTGGAGAAGCAGACTAACTCTTTCAAATCACGTGGTTTATTTCTGTGTGGAGATGTATATGCTTCTCCATGCCTTGCTCACAGAATGAGCATTCTGTAAGTGAGACACGATGGGAGCAGGAGCAGATCGATGGAAGCTGGGAATGCTGAAGCTTCAGGTCCCGTTTTCTGCACAGGTCTGTCCGAGGTTTTGGGAAAGGCCATAGCAATGTGTTCACATGTCATATGCTTTTGCAAAAGTTGTAAAATAAAGATATTTTAGCCATCTTCAGTTAGCAGTACTCTTTTGCCCTTTGACTGCCCCTCTGTAGTGCTTGCCCTTGCGTTAGGTATGTTGGATCAGATGTGGGTATTATGGGATCCTGGTAAGGGGAAGTTAAGTTGGTGATACATTTAGTTTAGGTTTCATAGGATATATTTATGTAGTTTGCAGTCATTTCTGTGATTAATTAAGTTATAGCTAGGTGTTGTAGTGAAGGAATAGCTTTCAAGAATACTTCTAGCTCCCACTATGCTGACTCACCTAGTACCTTGACAGAGTGCAAAGCCAAGGTTTATACAACACGAATGGGTCCTATCACACATCTTACTAGGACTGTGTAGGTAAGTATTGGGGAAATGTGTTTGAAATATCCTAAGCTAGTCTATGGAAAATTCGTCCAATCATCAGATGTATAAAACTATAAGCAGAGGATTCAGTTTGCACTGAAGCCTGGGAAGAACCGTGGCTTTCCAGTTGGAATATATATGGTGATGCAACATCTACAGTTATCAGCACACCATGTACGTCTTTCTTTTGTGATGGGAATTGTGTGAAATAGAGTTGATAAAAATTCTTTTGATTTTAGGGCACAACCCTGTAGCAGTACTAAAACCAGCAAGTATGTCTGTGTATGAGATTGTGATGACTCATGCATCTCAAACCTCAATATGTAAAACAAATTTGGATCAAGTATATTGCAAGAAAGGCTGAATTACTTTTCTATTCTCTTTATAGAAGACGATATTACAAAAAAGCTGCTGTATAAAGCAACTTCTAAAGAGCATTAAAACAGGAAATGCAGAAGAAAAGTACTATAATGGTATGTCAGGCAGTTGATTAATAAAAATATTATGTAATTTTCCTGGAGTTTGTATTACTTATTGTATTTGTCAGCATTTAAAAATGTTTTAACTTATTGTGATTTCTATTATCATTCTAATTTTTTTACCTAGGTTTGCATTTGTGATTTTGTATTCTTTTCTTTAAAGAGGGCCCCCAAATTATGTAAGCTTCTGTCTGTATCAAACCTGACCTGCCTCTGAACAGGATGAGAGGAGCCAAGTCAAGCTTATCCTTGGCATCTGACACAATGACTTAATCAAATAAGAAATGAAGTTAGTAAGAAAAGGTAAAAATAGTCAAGGTACTATAAGCGAGGCAAGGAGCAGGATTTTTTTTTAAACAATAACATGTTTTCTGTTGGTGAATATGATGGTGATATGTTTAGATAAGATTACTTAGGGGAAAGTTATATATTTAAATTTTTACTGCATTTATTGAGCTCTATTTCCTCTCTCGTATTTAAAAATATCCTATTAGTTGCTTGGCATTGGAGGAATATTAATGCTAAACATTTTATTTAGGGTCTAGTTTGGGTTTTTTTTTGCCACCTAGATTTTTTTAAAGGATTCTTCCATTTATATTAGAAGAATTTTCTCTAAACTACACCACCCCAAAACATATTTAGTGAAATATTCAATGGATTATTAAAGTGAATTGAGTGGTCTTCCCCACCTACTTATCCATGGCTCTCTCCGGGGGAGCCTACTTTTCATCTCAAGTGGGTTTACAAACTCACCTCCTTAGAAAGCATAACTAGTGTCTGGTGCATGTCAAACTGCTGATTATTACAGTGTTCTGGAATCAGTCTTTTCAGTGTTGCAAGACAAATAACTCTTGTTATAAATTCTTGTTATGATGATTAGTTAATTCTCACTCTTCATTCCAAAGCTCTGCGGTTCTGGGGCAAGCAAAGACACATCATTGGTGGTAGGTTCTTGTCTCTGGAATTTGCATTCTTTGTTATCCTTTTGAGATCGGGGAGTTCTGATCCTATCTATCCCAAACACATGCCTGAAGGCCTCATAAAGTGCTGTTCACTCTTGTTGGTTTCCTATTGACTGACTTTCACAACGAAGGGTAATGGAATAGCAGGTAAAGCACGGAGAAACTCGCTTCTATTTCCACTCCTGCTTGAATTTTTCTCTCTTCATTCTTGAGTTATATCCTTTTCTATGGAATTTTTATTATGAGGTATTTATTATCATTCTCCAGGATAAATCTTGCAAGCAGTGTATAGTTGATTAGCAGTATTAACTGGATTGAGATCCTCTTCGGTCTGTTTCTCTCTCTTTTACTTGAGCTTGGATGAAAAAACTACCAGGCAATTTTGCTCAAACTGTAAAGGAGCACAACATAGTCCTTAGAAAGTCAAATTGTGGAAAACATTGTACCTGTCATGTTTTCTGCATATCCTAATGCAACATGGCTGTATAAAAATATTACATCAAAAAAGTTTTGAGAGGATATATAGGAGATGCATTGGACTTCACTTTTTTTAAATTTCATAAATTTTCTCCACTTGAAGAGCTAGATTTAATCCACACGTTGGTTTTATTGCCATTAAGTATTTAAAATTAGTTAAATTTATTGTGTTCTTTGTGTTGGAAGAATGACTCAAAGAAGTTTTCAAACTGCTAAACCAGTATAAATGATTTTCCATAGCTTGTGTCACATCAGCTGAGAAAAATCAGTCCTCATAAGCATGGCATCGAATCTGCCAAATGGCACAACCTGGTGCTTACTTAAGTTTACCAAGTCATGAACTGTGTTCAAAGATGCAAGGAGAATATGACCCATCATATCTCTATTGCATTTTAATCACAAAAAAAAAATTTCTTCCAGCTAAATTCTCCATAATCTGAAAACACTGATAATGCTACACTTTTATTCAAACATTCCAGCAAGTCATTAGCCACTGTGTAACACTTGCCACAGAACACTCAGATTCTATTTGGTCAAGTTTGACCTTGCTAGTATTCTAAGTTTTTATATATGTATAACATTACAAATATGTTATCTAATATTAATATAATACATACATATATATGTATATATGAAATCTTTATGCACACAAAGACTTTAACCCAAGTCCCCAAAGAATTAACAAAAGAACTGGAAATCAGAAGACGTGGACATTCTCATTTTGTTTTTTGAGCTTTTGAACATTTTGCTTTTAAAACTTTTGTTTTAATTATTAAAGCAATATATATACATACACTGCTCATTTTAACAATAGGTGAATATAAAGAAAAAAGTTAAATACACTGCTCATTTTAACAATAGGTGAATATAAAGAAAAAAGTTAATAGTCTCTCCCCACTTTCTTTCCTAGCTCTCTGCCTTCTAGTAACCAGGAGTAACAATTAGCTAGGTATTCTCCCATATCTTTCTCTAAGACAACACAGCTCTGTAGATCAGACTTAGCCCGTGACTAGCTGGGACATAGAGCATGAGACTCAAGTCTTCAGTTTCCTCTTGCTAAAAATAAGGATGATTCAAAGACCACAATGCGATATTACTTTATATCCACTAGGATGGTTAAAATAAAAAAGACAGACAATAACAAGTCTTGGCAAGTATGTGGAGAAATTAGAACCCTAATACCTTGCTGATGGGAATGTAAAATAGTGCAGCCGCTTTGGAGAGCAGTTTGGCAGTTCTTCAAAATGTTAAACAGAGAGTTACTATGTGAGCCAGCAGTGCTACAACCAAGCATATATGTGAGAGAAGTAAAAACGTATGTCCACACCTAAACAAATTTCTTAACAGCATTATTAATTATTGCCAAGAAGTAGAAAGCACCCACGTCTGTCAACTGATGAATGGATAAACAGAACGTGGCATATCCACACAATGAAGTATTATTCAGGCATAAAAGGGAATAAGGTACTGATACGTACTACAACATGCATGAACCTTGAAAACAATATGCTAAATAAAAGAAGCCAGTCACAAAAGACCACATATTGTATGACGCCACACTGTGAAGTGTCCATAATAAGTAAATCATTAGAGACAGAAAGTAGATCAATACTTGCCAGAGGCTGGGGTATTGGGCTTCTCTTACCCTAAAAAATGTTCTATAATTAGATTCTGATAATGGTTACACAATTCTGTGAATATGCTAAAAACCACTGAACTGTAAACTCCAAATAGGTGAATTTTATAGTCGTGCAACATATCTCAATAAAGCTATAAAAAAGAAAAACAAGGATGTTTAACTTATTTGCTATCCAAGTTCCCTTTAGATTATAGAATTCTCTGTCTTAGACAATGTGAAGACACTTCCATGTTCTTTTCTTATTTTTGTTGACAAATTCAGTTCGATATCAAGTTCTTAACATGCATATTAGATCTACTACATTTTCCCCATTCTCTTAAAATGGTTCTTCATATTTATGCTTAAATTTGATATTTATTCTATGACATGGATATTGATCTTTGGTTACGACAATATAGAATCCAAAATATCTTGGTAAAGAAAAAAAGTGAGCTGACAGTTGGCATAACCAGTGTCTTACTGGCTTTATATACACAGTAGGGCTTGTTATTCCTCTTACTAATTGATGAGAGTCAAGAAAGCAAAATATTGGACTAATCCTGTTATGTATGGGATATCAAATTTCAGTTTCTAATATTTTTTGTAGAATTACCATATTTTGTAGCCTTGAAAACAAATATGCAAATAAACAAAGAAACTTGAATCAGTTGTCATTTTGACCACAGCAACTGTCCAACAAATGTATCACTCCTGTTCAGAACTTCAGCGGCTGCTCCAGGATATCTCGGGAAAGTGGGCAGAGTTTATGGGCTGTAGCCTGTCCAGAAGGGGGAGGAGACTAAAGACTACATTTGCATAAGATTGAGGAAACTTCAAGTGGCCATTTATGTCTATGCACATTAAAGAAAGGTGGGAGTTAAGTTGGGTACGCTGGGGGAGGGGCGAATGCCTCTCCAGCACCCTTTTCTTGGTGCTGGCATTGAATTAGCATTTTCTTAGTACTAGAAATAATTTTCTCCTTGCCTGTACTTCCTATGTAGAAAACTCCCCTGTTCATACTCAGAAAAAACAAACTTGAGCATGACCATGACTCCTAGATGGTGGGCAACTAGACCGGAGTTGAGACCTTGAGTCAAAATGAGCTTATAAGACTCTCTTCTCGGAACTGGGGCAAGAGATTGCGTCAGTTATCTGTGAGGGTGTCTATTTGACTGAAGTAAATCACAACTTAAAGTAAAGGAGACCTAGAAAATAAATCTGGAAAAGCAAGTTGGGGTCAGATTGTAGAAGACTCAGCATGCCAAAGTAAGCAGTTTGTATAGTATCTTAGAGGTAAAAGGGAGGAATTAAAGGTTTTTAGATAGGAGAGTGACAAAAATAAAGTAATGGTCCACAGGAAAAATGGACGGGAGACACACCGGAGGTAAACCTATGCAGAAGACAAAGTATAACAATAGTAGATCATCTGGGAGGGGCAGGAGGGATTAAACGAGAAGTTGCCTCATCCCACCCCACCCCTGTTAGAGAGAAGACCTCCATGTATGAAGATGGCCAGGAAAGAGCAAAAAAAGTTGAAACTTCTTCAAGAGAAAGAAATGAGAGAGGAAGCAAGGAAGGCCCACGTATTTCAGCAGTTTTCAATGTCTGTTAGCCATAGAGCTGTTTCGCCAAACCAATCTTACAGAGAAGTCTAAATAGGTAAAACAAATAAAAGTGAATTGTCCTAATAAAGGTTGCTGTGTGTGTGTGTTGGTGGTGGTTGGGAGGTATTACCTCCAAGTTCTCAACTCCCTCTATGAAAATCAATGACATGCTTGGTCTCCACATGAGTGGGGAAGGCATTTCTATTGGTGTCATTGAGGAAAATGATTTAGAGTGTCTTAGGGACTTAATCAAACTCACACAACTAGTATGAGGCAGAATCAGGACTAGAACCCAGATCTTACCACCCCAAATCCCTTGTTCTTTCTGATACACCACTCAAAATGCCTTGTTCTTTCTGCTATAGCACGCTAACATTTTTCATGACTAAAGGAGTTTCTTTGAAGAACCAGCAACAACAACAAAAAAAGAAAGATTTGGGAAAAATATGTGGTACTTTATAAATCAATAAAACCAACTCATTTATCTGATCAGAGGCCCCAAAAGGTAGTCCAACTTAGGAGGGAATTGCAGTCCCAGATCATCTTTTAAAAAATGATTTCTTATTGAGAAACATGATTTTTCTTCCTTTAGGAGAGACAGGCATTCCTGGTGGTAATGTAAAATGGTGCAGCTGATGTGGAACACAGCATGGTGGTTCCTTAAAAAAAATTAAACACAGAACACTATAGGACCCAGAAATTCCACTCTGGGTGTATACCCATAAGAACTGAAAACAAGGATTCAAAAAGATATTTGTACACCCATGCTCATAGCAACATTATTCACAGTAGCCAAATGGTGAAAACAACTCCAATGTCCATCAATGGATGAATGGAATACACAGAACATGGTATATACATACAATGGGAAGTTATTCAGCTTCAAAAAGGAATGAAATTCTGATATGTGCTACAACAGGGATGAACCTTAAAGATATTACCCTAAGTGAAATAAGCCAGACACAAAAAGACAAATATAGCACAATTCCACTTGTATGAGGAACCTAGAATAGTCAAGTTCATAGAGACAGAAAGTAGAACAGTGGTTACCAGGGGCTGAGGGGGAGGGCATGGGGAGTTATCATGAGCTAATGGGTATAGAATTTCTGTTTGGGATGACGAAAAAGTCCTGGAGATGGATAGTGGTGATGGCTGCACAACAATTATGAATGTGCTTAATGCTAATGAATTGTATAATTAAACATGGTTAAAACGGTAAATTTTAGTTCTGTATATTTTACCACAATAGAAAGAAAGGTGAAATTTTGTCCTTTGTTGCCTTCTCTGCCATGTTTAGAGTGATTTCTTGGCTTCCATTATCACTGTGTTAGTTGAAAAGCAAGAGAGACTTTGCTTTTCCTCACAATAGACATTTTGTTCTTCATCATAGCATTTAGTTTTTCTTAGCATTCTTGGCAAACCCTCAAACGAGTGATCATCAAACCTCTATGTTAAGAATGATTCTTACTAGATTTTTCTACGGTAGGAATATGCTCGTTATTTCTGGGTCAAGAAATATAAGTGAAATCAAACAATAAGAAGTCCTCGACTTTATGTGCTTCTTCCAGGAAGCATGGAGGCCTACTAAGAAACATCCCAATGTCAGCTAACTTTCATTCTGATGTGGATAGCAGGTTGATGACAGTAATAAACTAGCCTGATCATCTAGATCCTTGCTACTTAAAGTATGACCTACGGACCAGCTGTGACAGTATCACCTGGGAGCTTGTTAGAAACGCTTAACGTTGGGTCCCATCCAAGAGCTACCAAATCTGAATCTGCATTTTAACAAATCCCCAAGGGTTTCCTATGCACGTTTGGAGTCTGTGAAGCACTGATCTTTGCTTCACAGAAAGTCTGTGAAGCACTACTTAAATGTAACACAGAAATTTTTTTCTTCTTGGAGAAAGAAAGCTAAAAGTATGAAACAAATGTTTACTGCAGATCTGCTACATACTAGACACGATAGTATGTCTCACCAATGTAACATCATTTAATACTTAAAATAACAATAGAGGTATAATTTATTGCTCCTAATTAGCAGATCAAAAACCTGAGGTTCAAGTGTCCCATTGTCACCCAGTCAGGGTGTCCAGGACTGGCATTTGACTTCAGGTGTTTCTAACTCCAAGCTAACTTTTAAGTATATGAAAGAAGGCATTCGAAAACATTTTAGAATGAAATGTTACTCAGGAATTCCGCTAAGGAAAACATGGCATGACTCAGAATCATAAAACTATCAACATTGAGCATTTATTTTATCGTTGCAAAGTGCTTTCCTTTGTTAATCCTCACAATACCCAGGTGAGGCAAAAATTGTCTCCATTCTGTAAACGAAAAAGCTGAAGCTCGGAGTAGCTAAAGGTTTGCACACAGTCGTAAAGCAGTGAGTCAGAACTGGAATTAAGGTGAGAAACTTGACTGTTAACAACCAATACTCTGACAGTCAACTCTCTGAAGTTATCTGCATACTCAGAGACCCAAGGTAACTCTTTTGTAGCTGTTGACTGTAGTAGTTTGGAGCCAGGTGAGTTGATCTTCAGGGCATTCAACTTTCCTTAATGTGGCTAAACAAAACCACATGGAACCCACCCATTTCATTATGACTGATTTTGTCCTGCACTATCCACGGATACATATTAATTTGTGAGGTCCTATGACCAAATCCTTAGAAGAGTGTAGTCTACGAGGCTCAGCACGATGTGTCCCTTGGTCTCCCTGCCTATTCTCTCTCCTCTTATGTGGTGTGTCTCTTGGCACTGGATGTCCAGCCACCCTGGCGTTCTCTCTTCACTTCCTGGAATAGGCTGTGCCCCTTCCCAGCTCAGGTCCTTTGCACAGGCTATTTCCTTGTCTTCCAATGCTCACTCTCTTCTTTTCTTGGCTAACATTTATTTATTCACTCTTCGGGTCTTGACCTTCATTTCACTTGGTCTGGGAGGCTTTCCCTAACCCCTTGTCTAGATTAGGCTCCACTGTTGGATACTCTCACAATTCCCTGGACTTCTCCATCATGGCACTGACCACAAGTTCAATCGATGAATTATTTGGTTAATTATTTCTTCAAGGTATAACTTCCCCTACTAAACTGTGAGATCTGAGAAGGCAAGAATTGTATTATATTTTATACTACTCTCTCCTGGCACACATGCCTAACACATAATCAATGTCCAATAAATATTTGTGGAATAAATCCATGGATTTCAATAAGGCCTGTGAAAATATCTTCATAAACTGTAAAATTTTATATTAATGCTATTGCTATTATCATTATTTGTATTCTGATTACTTGAAATTTTTCTTATATTTTTAACAATGTCGCTAAATATTGAATTAGTATGTGGTAAATTAATTGTCATACATTTTCTTTTATTTTAATAGCTGAGCTTAACTTTGGCCCACCTTCTAGTTTTTGATGATATGCATAGGAAGAGCAAAAGTCAACCTGGCAAAGGCGGGCAGAGTTTCCTTCGGCTGTGGCAGATGTCCTAACTAGATGAGAAGGCTATAAATTCCTAACCTGACCTTTTGCCCACAAGACATGAGTCAGTCCTAAGAGATTCATACTCATACCAGAAGAGTTTGGGCAATCTTTCTGGTACTACTTGTTCCCAGGAGAAAGCATGTGTTTGCAGACAAACGTGTCTGCTTTTTTTTTTTGTCAGAAAACATAGACCATGTTACCCAGGATGCTTCCAACTTCTGCCATAGTTGCCAAGATATTAAAATAAATTCTGTGCCCAACTTTAACTCTTTGAAGTCTGGTATTCTCTACTTCTCTGTTCTCTTTAAATGACTTCTGTTTTTTTCCTAATTGTCCTGTTTTATATTATATTAAGAGTCCTGCTGGGCCAGCCTGGTGGTGTGGGTTAGATTCACACACTCCACATCAGTGGCTTGGGGTTTGTAGGTTCAGATTCCAGGCGTGGACCTAGCACCACTGGTCAAGCCATGCTGTGGCGGCATCCCACATAAAATACAGAAAGATTGGCACAGACGTTAGCTCAGTGACAATCTTCCTCAAACAAAAAGAGGAAGATTGGCAACAGATGTTAGCTCAGGACCAGTCTTCCTCACAAAGAAGAAAAAAAAAGAAGTCCTGAATCCTTTTGGGCAGTAGGCATAATATACACCTTAAAAAAAAAAAAAAGTATATATATATATATATCATATGCCTTTAGCCTGAGCTATCAGCAGTTCAAGAAGTAATTGCATTTTAAAGGAGGAACTGGCAAAAATAAATCAATTATCTTCAGTACAGTAATGGAATAAAGACACTGTGGCATTGGATTAGAGAAATATATTGTGCATTAAGCTTTCTTTAGTGTTCCTCAAGTTAAAATCCTATTTAACTCTCCTGTTGACTAAGATGAGGCTATCTTTACCACAGAATCTCTAAGACTAGTCAGTATTTTTTGTTTATGGTATGGATTCAACAGTGTGTGAGAAAGCACTTTGTAAACATGTTAAAGTGTTTAATAAAGGTTCTACCCAAGTGAAATTGCTATGGTTATAATAATTCTTTAATTACATAAAAAATTGTTTTAGATATTAAATCTATTGAATATTGAACCTGAGCATTTTGAGCATCAGAAACAGGTATGCACTGACTTCTGCTATTTTAAGCAAATAATTTTTTGCCAGCAAAAGAATAATGATAATAACTAGCACTTATTAAGAGTTCGTTATCTGCCAGGCACTATGTTAAGAACCTTATGGAAACGATCTCACATAATCCCCCCTATCCTGTGAAGAGAACCATTATTATTTTCACCCTCACTTTAAGATGAGAGGAGAAGTTAGGCAACTTACTCAAAGTCAAGTTTGAAGTTTGTTAGATACAAACCAGGGTGATGTTCGCAGCCTTTAACAGTAGCTATCGCGAGGACATCCGACAATCAGAAGGGACACTGACCAGAACCCTGCAGCAGCTCCAGGAGACCGGCAAATTCCCTCTAGTGCCTGGATTATGGGCTGGTCCACGAGTCGTGGGGGAGGGATCAGACAGGGTGGGAATTTAGCTGAATATCAGCTCTGAATGTAAAACAAGGCCTTTGCAACAATGTGGTAGGATGTGGGGTATGAGACTGAGAATTCAGTTCAACAGATAGCTTACTGTGCCAGACACTCTGTAAGCCCCACATGGTAGAAAAGGAGTGAGGAAGATATGACCTCTCATCTCAAGGGCCTGGGAACTGGGAGACCTGAGATTAGGTCTCAGTTCTGATTTGGGGAGCTGAGTGACTTTGAGAAAGTCACTAGCTTCCTGGAGCTTCCTGAAAAATGCATTTATTTTCTGATCAGTAAAGCTCAGGGGAGGCAGCAGGGTGACTAACCTTTTTGGAGCCTTAAGTCTTTAGTGACCACTTCTAAAAGAGGTGCAACTTCCTTTACATGCATGTCATGTCGCATTTAGCTGATGCTGTTTTCTTCTTTGGTGGCACTGTGATAGTCTGAGTTTGAAACTCTGCAAGGCAGTAAAATTGTTTTGAACTGTTAAATAATTTAGACCAAGTAAACCCTGTACACAAATATGTAATTATGTGAACTGCTGTTATTGATCTTGGAGTGTAACTGTTTACCCAATGAAAGCTAAAGGTGTGCTCTAATTAAAGCCTTTTAAATTCATGTTGATATTTGTACAGTTGAGATGCCATAATTATGTTCAAATGAATTCTTGGTGCTTCAGGGAACATGTGGCTATAGAAAATAATAATGTTGCTATAATTATTTTCCGTTTTTATTTAATGATATAATGGTTTATGCAATGTCAATGTTCAGATGGAACGGGTTGTTAATGATGTGATTATTGAAAACAGTAAACTATGTTATCATTAAAAAAATCTTCTGTGACCAGGCAACCTACTTTTTGTTGAATTATGCTAAAGCAATATTTTTCACATGTTGGATGAAAAATATCTTGTATTGCTTTCACACATGGTTCATCATCTATCTGAATACACTGGGGTAGAATTTTCCAAGGTTTATGCCTAATGCACACTTAGAATGCACACACTCTGGTATTTATCCATCCTCATAGACAATACATATTTCTGAATATTGTCAGCAACTGACATTCTGGTAAGCGGAGCTACAGAAACTAGGGAGACAGGTAAAAGCAGCAAAAGATTGACATGACATCCCATTTCGCAGGACCAATTTCTTTCCTACCTGTAGCACTGAGAGAGCATGCTACGCCACACATTTGGTTTTTTTATTACTCTAAGGCTGAGTAAGCTATATTCAGCGAAAGCTTCTATGAAACAACTACACCTGCTTCAACTACGGAACTAGACTGCTTTGTCCAAGTTACCAAGGGACGGACCCCTTGGAGCTGGACATTTGCATGTTCAGAATAAAAAGACTAAACAAGTCTTCACTTCGTTGTGTATGAATACATCCATGGAGGGGGACATTCAGTCTTGCTTGTCACAGGACAATTTATGGTATAGTGCGGCAAGTGGCAAAGTTGGAAAGTGTCTAGGATCCAGAGTCAGGTGGACCTGGGTTCAGATCATGGCTCTGAAACTTGTTAGCTGTGACTGTGGTCAAAATACCTATCTATCTTGGTACTTATCGTCTCTTGTAGATACTTATCTACAAGTCTCAGTTTCTTTAGACCAGGGTTTCTCAACAGTGGCACTATTGACATTTTGATAATGCTTTATTGTGGAGGAATGCCTTGTGCATTGTAGGATGTTTGGCATCTCCATCCAATAGATGACAGTAGCAGTTCCCTGCCAGTCGTGACCAACAAAAATGTCTCCAGACGTTGCAAGGTTTTACTGGAGTGTATCGTCCCTGGTTGGGAACCACTGCTTCAGATGTTAAATTATGGATTATTGAATCCACTTCATAGGTATGGCAGGCAGAATAATAGCCCCTGAAGATGTGCACATCCAAATACCTGGAACATATGAATATGTTACCTTACGTGGTAAAGGGGAATTAAGATTGCAGATGATGGAACTAAGGTTGCTAATCAGCTGAACTTTAAGTAGATTATTGTGGATTATCTGGGTGGACCCAATGTAATCACAAGGGTCCTTAAAAGTGAAAGGATGAGGCAGAAGAGGCCAGAGTGATGTGATGTGAGAGGACCTGAATTGCATTTGCTGGCTTTGAAGATGGATAAAGAGGCCCACAAGTCAAGGAATGTGGGCAGCCCCAAGAAGCTGGAAAAGGAAAGGAAACAGATCCTACCAAGAGTGTACAGGAAGGAATGCAGCCTTGCCAATGCCTCAATTTTATCCCAATGAGACCCGTGTCAGACTTCTCACCTACAAAACTGTTAGATAATAAATTTGTGTTGTTATAAGCCACCAAGATTACAGCAACTGTTATAGAAGCAATAGAAAACTAATACAATAGGGCTATTGTGAAAATTATGAGATAAGGCATATATATATTATTATTGCCTGACAAATAGTAGGCTTGCTCAATGTTAGTTATTTTTTTTACTATTTTGGAAAAATTTGGGTCATAACACAGTCATCTGCAAGTTTTAATGGTGTCCTAGCCCTTTCAAAAGAATCCATGGATTTCTTGCAACATGTTATCTGGACATGCCACTTGTTCAGCTGTAGCAAGAAATCCCTCACTCTACCTTGCTATTCGTGCTGCTGTTTGTGTGTTTCGACCTACAATTCTGCGTTCTATATCCCTAGCTCTCTGAGTCCTTGACTTCATTCTTTTCTAAGGTCTTCCTTCCTGTGGCTACTCTCTAGACGTGTGTCTTTGGCTCTTGTCCTTGGGGTCTCTCTCAAGTGTGATATTTTTCTTGTCTTCTGGCTCCCTGCTGAGCAGCTGTGATAAGACATGTAACCCTTTGTCCCAAACCCATTGTAACCACACAAGTTGTTCGAGCCCACCAGCCAGCCTCTTTCCTGGGGTGGGGATAGGACAACTGGAACAGCTTTGTTTTATGTATTTTGATGCTCCATTGTTTGGTGTCATTACATTTAGAACCATTATGTCTTCTTGGTAGATTGATCCTTTTATCATTAGAAAATGTCATTGTTTGTCTCTAGTAATTTTCTTTTCTCTGAAATCTACTTTATCTGATATTAATATAGCCACTAATGCTTTTTTTCAAACTAATGCTTGCATGATATATTTTTTCCCTTTTTTTTTTTTTTTTTTTGGTGAGGAAGATCAGCCCAGAGCTAACATCTGTTGCCAATCTTCCTCTCTTTTCTTGAGGAAGATTGTCACTGAGCTAACATCTGTGCCAATCTTTCTCTGTTCTGTATGTGGGATGCCACCACAGCATGGCTTGATGAGCAGTGCGTAGGTCTGCACCTGGGATCCAAACCCACGAACTCTGGGCCCCCAAAGCAGAGTGCACAGACTTAACCATTACACCACCAGGCTGGCCCCCTATTTTTTCCATCCTTTCACCTTCAATCTGCTTGTATAATAGTATTTGAAGTGAGTTTCTTGTAGACAGCATATTGTTGGATCATGTTTTTTAATCCGCTTTGCCTATCTCTGGCTTTTAAGTTCTATAACCAGAGCATTTACATTTAAAGTAGTTATTGATATGTTAGAGTTTAAATCTACTATTTTATTATTTGCTTTCTATTTGTTTTCTGTTTCTCATTCCACAGTTTCTATTATTATCCTCCTGTGGGTTACTTGAATATTTCTAGGGTTCCATCTTGATTTGCTCACTGTCTTTTTTAGTACAGTCATGCACTGCATAAGGACATTTTGGTTAATGATGGACCACATGTACCACAATGGTCCCATAAGATTAGCACCTTATAACCTAGGTGTCTAGTAGGCTATACCATCTAGGGTTCTGTAAGTACATTCTATGATGTTTGCACAATGTCAAAATCGCCTAACAATGCATTTCTCAGCATGTATCTTTGTCATTAAGTGACGCATGACTGTATGTCAGTTTATATAGTTTTCTTAGTGGTTTCTGTAGGTATTATAATATACACGTGTAACTTAGCACAGTCTACTGGTATCAATGTTTTCCCACGTTAAGCGAAGTAGAGAAAACCTGCCTCTATTTAGACCTCTTTATCTTCAGTATTTTTTAGATATAATCGCCCTAAGCATTACAATACATTGAGCACCACATCAGATGGTGCTATAATTTTTGCTTCCCCAACCAAAATGACTTAAGAAACATGTGAGGCATAAGGATAACAATGGAATAGTTTAAGAGTCCGTAAGTAAACCTTGACATTTGTGGTTAATTGATTTTCAACAAGGCTGCCAAGACAATTCAACAGGGGGAAAAATATCTTTTTAACAAATAGGGCTGGAACAACTGGATATTTTACATGCAAAAGAATAAAGTGGGACCCTAACCCTGCAACATATACAAAAGCTAGCATTTCTCCAAAGAAGATAGACAAATGGACAACAAACACAGGAAAAGATACTCAACATCATTAATCATTAGGGAAATGCAAATTAAAACCACAGTGAGATCCCGATGAGAAAAATTATAATTGAAAAGTCAGAAGATAATAAGAATTGTCAAGAATGTGAAGAAATTTCAACCCTTATACATTGCTGATAAGAATGTAAAACAGTCCAGCTACTTTGGAAAATAGTTGGGCAATTCCCCAAATGATCAAATATAGAGTTACCATATAACTCAGCAATTCCATTCTTAGGTATATATTCAAGAGAATTGGAAACATATGCCCACACAAAAATTTGTACATAAATGTTCATAGCAGCATTATTCACAAAAGATGAAAACTGGAAATAACTAAAAATCCATCAACTGAGGAACGGATAAACAAATGTGGTATATCCATACAATGGAATCTTATCTAGCCACAAAAAGGAATAAAGGACTGATACATGCTACAATATGGATGAACCTTAAAAATATTATAGTCTGTGAAAGAAGCCATTCACAAAAGGACATGTATCATATTATTTAGTTTATATGAAATGTCTGGGATAGGCCAATCCATATGGACAGAAAATAGATTAGTGGGTGCTAGCAGCTGAGGGGTGGAAGTGGGTAATAGAGAATGACTACTAATGGGTATGGGGTTTATTCTGGGGTAGTGAAAATGATCCGGATTTAGATAGTAGTGATGATTACACCAATTTGTGTATATACTAAGAACCACTGAATTGTACACTTTGAGTAAATTTTTAAAAAATTTATGAGGATAGTCTATTATGTTTACCCTTATTTTTATCCCTTCTGATTTTTCATTTTTCCCTGAAGTCCCAAGCCTTCTTGTGTTATCATTTCTTTACTGTTTAGAGAACGTCCTTTAGCTGTTCCTTAAGGGTAAATTTTTTAGCAAACAAATTCTTTAGTTTTCCTTTGTCTGAGACTGTCTTCATTTCCTCTTTATTCCTGAAGGATGTTTTTAGCAGATATAAAATTCATGGTGGAGAGTTCTTTTCTGTCAGCACTTGAAAACGTGCCATTTCTTTCTGACCTCCATTATTTCAGATGAGAAATCTGTTGTCTTTCGAATTGGTGTTCCCTTTTAAGTAGTATTGTGTCATTTCTCTCTGGCTGCTTTGAAGGTTTTTTCCTTGTCTTTAGTTTTCAGATGATTAATCATGATGAACTTGATGTGAATTTATTTGGTTTTAGCCTGTTTGGGATTTTCTCAGCCTCATGAATCTGTAGGTTTATATCTCCCTAAAAACTTTTGGGGAAGTTTTTAGCTCTCTTTTTCCAAACAGTTTTTCAGTCTCACTCTCTCTCTCCTCTTATTCTGGGACTTCAATCATTCAAATTTAGCTCCTTCATTATTTTCCTATAGGTTCCTGAGACTGTTTTTTTTTTTTTTAATTTATTTTCTCTCTGTTTTTCAGATAGGGGAAATTTTATTGATCTGTCCTCAAGGTATTGATTCTATTCTCTGTCATCACTCTACTTTTGGTCCCATCCACTGAATCTTTTATTTATGTTACTGTATTTTCAGTTCTAAAATTTTTGTTTTTTATAATTTTTTTTGTGATAGATTTTCTATATTTTCATTTGTTTCAGGAGAATTTGTAACTGCTTTTTGAAACATTTTTATGATAGGTGCTTTAAAATCCTTGTCAGATAATTCTAACAGTGTCAAAATGGATAAACAAATGCAGTAAATGGCATTGAATAAACAGTGTTGGCATCTTTTTTTTTCTCATTCAAGTTGTGATTTTCATGGTTCTTTATATAATACATGGTTATCAATTGTATCCTGGACATTGGGATATTATATTATAAGAATATAGGTTCTATTTAATCTTCTTTTCAGGTGACAGTCTCCCTTCACATGAGACCAGGTGGGTGTGCATGTTCAACTTACCACTGAGCCTCCCTGACAGCTTTCCCAAAGAAAGCGGGGCACCTAATTATGCATCTTGTTGCCTCCACATGGGGATAGAGTGTCAGCACAGCTTTCCACTGGCTTCTACAGGACACCCATACCATCAACATCAGAAACAATGATTGACACAAATTTCAGTACTTTCTCCAGGGCTCCAGCTCATGTTTGTGGGGCTCTAGCTTGTATTTGCTCTCCCCAAACTTACGTCAGTCTTCCCTTATGATTTGCCTGCCCTGTAGACTTCAAGCTTCAGTATCAGAAGTGGAGACAACAGCCTTACAGAGATTTATTAAGCAGCTTCACAATGACATAATGTCGAACTGCTATAACCAATCCTCTCACATGTATACATACGTCCTAGTGGTTCTGCTTCTCTGACTGAACTTTGAAAACCAAAAACACATATTTTTTCAGCAGTTTACTGCAGATGTCCACAAACTGGGCCTTCATCATTTTAAGCAATAGTTTGGAAAATCATTTAAAAATCATTATCTTTTAAGTAAATGTTTTATTTTAGAATAGCTTTAGATTTATAGAAAAGTTGAGAAGATAGTACAGAGAGTTCCCATATTCCCCACACCTTAGTTCTCCCTATTTTTTTTTACAGCTTTTAATTTTATATTTTAACAGCTTAATTGAGATATAATTCACATACCATACGATTCACCCATCTAGAGTACACAGTTCAATGGCTTTTAGTATATTCAGGGTTGTGCAACCATCATCACAATCAATTTTAGAACATTTTTATCACTTCTTCTAAAAAAAACTTGTACCTATTAGCAGATACTCTCCATTTTCCTCCTTCCTCCCCAGCTCTCAGCAACCACTAATCTACTTTCTATCTTTATGGATTTGCCTATTCTGGACATTTCATATACTTGGAATCATACAATATGTGATCCTTTGTGACCAGCTTCTTTCACTGAGCATTATGTTTTCCAGGTTCATTCATCTTGTACCAAGTATCAGTATTTCATTTCTTTTTATTGCTGAATAATATACCATTGTATGGATATGCCAGATTTTTAAAAATCCATTCATTAATTGATGGACATTTGGGTTATCTCCACTTTTCAGCTATTATAAATAATGCTGCTACAAACATTTGTATACTAGTTTTGGGTGGACATATGTCTTCATTTCACTTGGGTATATACCTAGGAGTGGGATTGCTAGGTTTATGTTTAGCATTTTGAGGAAGTGTCAGACTATTTTCCAACGTGGCTACACCATTTTACATTTCCGCCAGCAGCGTGCAAGTTTCCAATTTCTCCACATCCTCACCAACACCTATTATTATCTGTCTTTTTTATTATAGTCATCCTTTTTGATTATACGGTATGAAGTGGTAGCTCATTGTGGTTTGGATTTGCATTTCCCTCATGGCTGATGATGTTGAGCATCTTTTCCTGTCTTTTGTTGGCCATGTGAATATCACCTTTGGAGAAATGTCTGTTCAGATCCTTTGTCCGTTTTGAACTGAGCTGTCTTTTTATTATTTAATAGTAAGAGTTCTTAATATATTTCAGATGTAAGTCCCTTATCAGATATAGGATTTGCAAAATTTTTTCCCATTTTGTGGATTGTCTTTTCACGGTTTGTTTTTTTTTTTTTTTTTGGAAGATTGGCCCTGAGCTAACATCCATTGCCAATCTTCCTCTTTTTTTTTTCCTCCCCAAAGCCCCAGTACATAGTTGTGTATCCTAGTTGCAGGTCATTCTAGTTCCTCTATGTGGGATGCTGCCACAGCATGGCTTGATGAGCGGTGTGTAGGTCCACACCCAGGATCCAAACCCATGAACCCTGGGCCGCCGAAGCATAGCATGCAAACTTAACCACTACACCACCGGGCAGCCCCCAATGGTATCTTTTGAAGCGTGGATTTTAATGTGGATGCTGTCCAATTTATCCATTTTTCCTTTTGTTACTTGTGCTAGTGACATTATTTTTTAACTAAAATTCTGAACATTAACCTGATTTCACAACACCCTTACTGGCAATCAAATCATTTGAAAATAAAGCAAAACTTGTGATTTCCAAAAAATTGGTATCTCATTAGGTAGAAAAGCATAGAGAGGCTGGGGTATAAGTTGAGGGGGAAACCAACTAAAACTGCCCCATCACAGCTACACTCCCATCAGATGAACTGAGATCGTGTGTGCAGGGCACCATAAATGTCTGTTATGGTCTAACCCTTACACCACTGAGATATGCTTGACTGATAAATGATTCTTCAAGATGGGGGCTGCATATAATCTCTAAAATAAACCAGACTTACCATGGGAAGGTCAGTGAAACAAGCCATAAGCCCTGTTTCTATGGCTGATCCCAAGACCACAACTGATATTCTTTATCTCCCTCCTCCACAACCCATTTTATATTTTCTCATTCTTGGCCAGTATTGCAACCTCTCTAGGTTCCTCCCCTGGTAGAATGACCCACACTTTCATCTCTGGGGGGACTGAGGCCTTGGTGGCCTTACCTGTCAGACCATAGTTACTACTTTTGCCCGTTCATTGTTATTCACTGGGAATAGAAGCACCTGGGGATGCTCTGATGAGTCCACAGGGTTACATGCTCTTCCCTGACCCATAATGGAGGAGCAACCTTATTTCTTTATTCTAATCAGAGTCAGTTATCTCTGCCAATAGAGAAATTCCTTTCTTTGCATGGTGGCTCATGAACGTGAGGAGTCCAAAGTGACCAGGCATTAGTTGTAGTTCTGAGTTCAGGGAAAGATTACTATGTACCCAGTGAAAGTATTCTTTCCTCCCTGGGAACCAAGACCTCTAATCCAGCAGAGCCCAGAGCTGCAGGGATGGGAAACATAAATTCTACAAGTGGGCCCATGAGAGTAATGCTGAGACAAGCCAATATCTTGGTTCCTGGTCCTGTGTAGTGCACTTGTGAGGAACGTGCACCATATATTATGCACTTGTTGAAAGCATATATCACATCCTGAAGGAGATGTTGTCTCCTAGCTGGTACCTTAACCAAACCTTTCCAAAGATTTATAAGGCTGGTGCTCTGGGAAACGTGGCATATGGTAAGATTAGTGTATCCCATAGCCGTATGCCCACTGTCAGATACCCTTTTGCTGTAAAATGGCTCCTTTGGTCTGTGGCAGAATTACACAGGATTTCATGTTGGTAAAGCACATTCTATAAACCCTTGGAGAGTGGTGCTGTCAAAAGTTCTGTAGGCAGAGAAGTCATACCTTATCCAAGGTACCTGTCAAAGACTAATTACTGTCCCTTCAGGATTGAAAGGATCTGAAATAATCACTTCATCCAAGAGGCTAGTTGGTCTTCTCAAGGGGTACTATATTGAGAACACGGCTTTGGTCTCTGTTGCTTCCCAGCTCAGTATTCAGCAGTGGCAACAGCCAGCCAGGTCAGCCATGGTGAGAGAGAACTTGTGATGTTGAGCCAATGCACAACCCCCAATCCTGCCACCATGGCTACTCTGTATGTGAGCATACTGTGCAAGCACTGGGCCAACTAAGAAGTTACTTGGTCTACCTGGTTGTTGAGTATTTCCTCTGCAGTGGGGGTTTTCTGGTAACTATTAAAGCAAAATACAAAGATCCGTAATCTTTGTACCTACTCCCAGAAATCCTCCACATACATCTTCCCCAGACCTTCTTGTCTCTGATTTCCCATTTTTGCTGCTTCTAGGACCTGATTAATCAGCCAAGCCATTCACCACTGTCCATTCTCTTATTGGAGTTGGAGACAATAATATAGAAAACATTAGAGGAATTCTCTGTAAAGGGGAGCAGAGACTTGGGGCAATGATTGGAGAGAGAAAAGGGATGAAGATAACTTTTTTAAGATAAGAGGACAACAGAGTGTGTCAGTATGATGATGGAGATAATCTAATAGAAATAGAAAACTGTGATGTAGTACACAGAGAATTACTAGAGATGGATTCCAGTAGCCTTGACATGCCTTATAAGTGGCAGTTTATTATTTGAGGACAAATTATATTTTAGTCATTTATGTATAAATTTCATGGGATTATGCAAATTTATTATTCAAGAAACATATATTAAGCATCCTCTTACGAGCTAAGAAAATGCTATTTCTAGGGATATAGAGGTAAATAAGAATTCCTTAAGGAACTCACAATGAGAGAGAGGATTGTGGAGAAACTTAATTGCAATTCATTGTGAGAAATGCTATAATAGAGGCACAGAATGAAGACTCTCCATTCTGATATCTTATGCCCCCGACACTCAAATAACTGTGTAGATATACAGAGTCCAAGCACAAAAACTGTACAACTAGTTCCTTCAGGATTTTAAAATATCTTTCATCTACTGTTTTTGTACTTATAGGGGAGAATCAGAAGAGAAACTAGTTCTTTTTAATTTGCTCTCTTTTCTCACTGCAAAATGGATAGAGAGGTGACGTAAATGTAAATGTGGTTATAAAAAGTTACAATTATGAATAATTGGTACTGTCAGTTACAGATCCTGATAAATTGCTGGTATGTGGAATCATAAAGATAATAGGCAGAGGAATGTTATGAAATCACGTGCTGCTTCTCTAGGTGATTATTAGGGGGATAAAGCATCAGAATGGAGAAAATGAAGCTGACTTTATTTGGACTTTACTGTCTTTCACTGAGCATGTATTACACATAAAATTGCATAGTATGGGTCAATTTCAGAAAGTTTACTTTGAGGAGGAAAAGAGAGTGCAACACTGGGAAGAAGAAAGCCAGAAAACATCTTCACATTTTAAAGAGTTATTTTCTATTTCTCATAACTATGCCGCTGACATGTAATGTCTTCAGAGAACACAGACCAGGGCAACTGGAGCTGACTCTGGGCCGTAGACGACAGTGGCATTGAGAGTAACAAGAGCTTCTCAGAGACGCATCTTCTTCCCCACAGCCAATCAACCTCGTTAACTGCTCCCACGTCCCACACAAAGTATACTCTCTCAAAGCTTTCCAAATTGAATAATTATTATAGTTTTCCAATTTTATTAAGTATAAACTATTATTTTTGTTCTCATGATATAATTGTATTATATTTATTTATGTAATTATATGAGCATTAAGACAAGTTAGGATTGACCAATTGATATATTACATATTGTAAACATTTAATTAGATGTTTTAAAGTTCTGGAGCCAGTATTATTTTTTTTTCACATCTAAAATATATTAGAGGCCTTTAAAAATGTCATAACCCTAGGTACTTTGCCAATAATGCCTATTATATAAAATTTAGATGGTACACAACAAAAAAACATGGATTCTGGTGGGGTCTTTTCCTTTTGCAAGAATGCCCCTCCCATTGCAGGATTATAAAGTTATTCTATACGTCCGTTTAATTGATCTGGAATTTATTTGTATATAGTGTAGGGATGAAACTTCACTTTTGTATATATGTGTATCAAGTTGCCTCATATGTTTAATTGTTAGTGGATTGATTGTTACAGGATTGCTTAGCTTTAGAAAGTCAATCAGCTGTCAGGATCATAGAGAGAGGTCAGGTGCTATGGACTGAATGCATCCCTCCGAAATTCATGTGTTGAAATCCTAATCTCCAATGCAATGGTATTTGGAAATGGGGCCTTTGGGAGATAATTAGGTCACGAAGGTGGAGCCCTTATGATGGGATCAGGGCCCTTAGAAGAAGAGACCGGAGGGAGATTTCTTCCTCTCTCTCTGCTCTCCTCCACATGAGGACCCAGCCAGAAGATGGCCATCTGCAAACTGCAAAGAGAGCCCTCTCTCTGATCTCAGAGTTCCCAGCCTCCAAAATTGTGAGAAATAAATTTTTGTTGTTTAAGCCAAGCTATAGTATCTTGTTTATAGCAGCCTGAAATGACTAAGACATCAGGTAAGGAAAGAGAGGTGATGCAGGTGAAATACAGGTAACACTTGGAAAACTCCTTTTCCCTTTGTGGAAGAAATATTAGTCATTCAAAATGTCTCCATAGGATGTTGTATATATTTATATATTACATGTTACCAAGTTATAATGATTACCACTAATGACCATTTTGTACAAGGCAAGTAATCAAAGAAATTCTAGGTAAAAGGGCAAGCCCAAAAGCCAGAGCTGATCAATTTTTGGTTTCAAGATGTCAATGATCTCTTCTCTACAAAAGAGCTGCATGTAAGGAGCACGTCTCAGATAAGAACTTTCCAAAAGGAGTTGTGAGATTGAGGTTAAAGTATGTATGGAATCTGATCTCTGGACCTGGGAGGCAGCAGACTCCCTTGAAAGACTCCCTGGGAGCTTTCCAGCCAACCATGAGGGGGCTCAGAACAGTAAGCAAAGAACCCTGTTTCACCAAAAGTCAGTGCCTGCCTTAAAAACTGCTTAGACTGGAAGTCTCAGGACAGAACAAAGAGGCGCTTGTAGGACATCAGAGCAGGAGAAGAAAGTGGGATCTCTGGCTTGCTCCTTGCTGGGCGGCTATGGATTGGCTGTGTCCTCTGGCAACCCTCTTCAAATTGCTGCTGTCTCTGGATTCTGGTAACCACGCCCTCCACACCGGGAGGTGGTAACAGTTCCCTGCAATTGCTAGCACCAGGGTTTAGCCCATCTTTTGTTGGTTTCCCTAAACCCCCGCTCACACCTTTATTAATAGACCAATTGTTAATTCTCCTAATTGCTCAGTTGAGTTGTGCTGTTTCCTGCTGGGATCCGAGGGCTATATCCATTCTGAATCAGATGATTCTCCTCATGGTCCCTGGGGGAAGCAGAGTGCAGGTTTATTTTCAGCTCACCCTACTCCAGGGTGTAGCTTTTGAAATCCCAGCCTTACGGAGGAGGAACACCAGTTAGACTCACCTTGACTAGAATCTGGACTTTGTCTCTTCTTCCCCAAAAGACCTTGAAAACTGAAGGTAAAGTTCACCAGATTCAGCAAAAGCCAGGTGCTCCACTCACCTTTCTGAGTTCAAGCCTCCACTGAGGACTCGGCCTGAGAATTTTTTTCTTCCTTATCAGCTCTTCAACGCTTTTAAGAAGATGATGTTTTACCTTTTATCTAGGACTTTCAATTGTTTTCAGCATATAACCACCATATTACCAGAAATGGAAATCCTCTGTTATTTTCTTTTACAGCAGATGAGATTTTTTTATCTCTCTTAGACACTTTTCATTTCCTCCCTCATCCTCTTTATATTGTATAACACAGAGGTTTTTAGCTGAGTTTTATTTTTAGCTTTGTTTGTTTTTGCTTATTCTATATTCAACATTTTTCTGCTTTGACTGTGAAAATATTATTCAATGCTGAACCAAAAAAAAAGTACTATGATTACCCTTCCTTTCCTATTTTTCCTGCAGTTTGTATCTGACTTTCCTTATTTTCCTTAGTTTTCTTTGCATCTGTGAGTAAATCTTACTGCTCCATACCTACCCTAAACATTGCGATTGATAAGCTGACTGGGTATAAAATTCATGGATACAAATCGTTTACTTAAAGATTTTGCATGCCTTCATCCACCATCTGCTTGTTTCTGACGTTGCCATAGAAAAGCTTGATGTCATTGTGATTCCCAGTCTTTTGTGTGTACCTGTTTTTTCCTCCTCTCTGGAAGGTTTTAGGATCTTCTTTTTTTTTTTTTTATAGTTCAATACAGTGAAGTTGATATGGGTATTTTCTTAAAAATCTATTTTGCAAGGCACTCAGTCACTAATATCTGGAAATTCTTGTCCTTCCATTTCAGACAATTTTCTTAAAAAATTTGGTAACTCCCCCTCCTTAATTTTCCTTTTTTCCTCCTGGAATACTTCTTAGTTAGATATCAATCTTTTAGGACTGGTATTCTAATATTCTTATGTTTTTTGTCAGTCTTTGTCTTCTTGTTTTAGTTTTGGCAAGATTTATTTCACTTTTTCTTCTCACCCTTCTATCGAATTTTAAAAATTGTTTTGAGGACATTTTTATTTTCAAGAGTTCTTTCTTGTTCTCTGTTCCTACTATATAACATATTATTTTTGTTTCAATAAGGAACTTCTTCTCTTTTCTCTGGGGATGTTAATTACAGCTTATTTTTTGTTTTGGTCTGTCTTTTGTGTTGGAGGCTATGCTCAAAGGCCTAGTGATACACTAGAAAGCCAATTAGAAACTCTATGTAGAGAGAGGCTTGCAAACTGGCAAGCTTCATTATAGGTTAGTGGTTCTCACCCTCCACCCACCTACCACCACCAGAGGACTTGGCAGTGTCTGGAGACATTTTTTATTGTCTTCTTGGATGAAGGATACTGCTGGTATCTAGTGGGTAGAAGCCAAGGATGCTGCTAAACATCCTACAATGCACAGGACAGCAGCCCCACCCCCTCACCCCCAACAAAGAATTGTCTGGTCCAAAATGTCAATAGTGCTTAGATTAAGAAACCCTGGTGCTGGGACATGGAGCCTGCTTTTTCCTTGTGGGCCCCATATGTAAATAGCTAAAGGACTTTCTCTGGTGTGTGTGGTCAGTTTCTCCAGGGAAGAATCTTCCAGGCCCCTGCTGAAAGTATGAACCTGGCTGCTCCTGTTAAGAGCGGGCAAAGGAGAGGGGCTGGCAGGGCTCTTGAGCTTGTAATATGCAGACTTTTGCTTAAAATAGTTTTCACTTTTCACTTCACCTCACCATTCTCTTTGTTAGTATCCTTTCTGGTTCAAATTTCTCCAGAAGGATGGTCACTAGGCTGAGAGAGGTGGGAACAAAGATGTGAGGACTCAATTTTTCCTTTTACAAACTATCCAACGATCTTCTTATTAACGCTTAAGCATCCTTACCTTTCAAGATGTTGTTGTCTTCACTTTCTGAGCCATTCTGGGATCCTGTGCGTTAAATTGGCTTGCTTCTGGCCAGTACCACCTCTGCAAGCACTTAGCTTTGACTTTCCTGTGTTCTGCTAAGTCATTTATCATTCCTCCATCTGATTTCCCTCCTAGTATAATGTGGTCTGGGGTTACAGATGTTTCCTAGATTCAAAGATGAAATTTAAGTTTCTGTTTCTTGTTCTTTGCATGAAAAGGCGTTAGAAATATCTTTAAGAAGGAAGTAATCAGGACTTTTATGCCGAGTTGCAGAACACTCTTATTCTCTCCATTTCAGTTGCTTCAAGTTCACAATTTAAGCATAGTTTGTGTTCTTTTGCAACATGCTGATAGAAGATTTTTGAGCCTCTATCTTCTGAGCCCTCATGCCTCCATCACAGCTGTACTATAGCTATTCTTTTTATGCAAAGAGGGCAAAAGTAATGAATAAATGCTTTGGCGATCCAGAGGAGAAATGAATGCTTTGGTAGAATCAAGGAGGGTTTGAGAGAGGTGAGCCTAGCTGAAATTTAAAGGCTGATTGTCATTTGGCAGTCAAAGAAGGGAAAGAGAGGGGAAGGAGCAAGGTGGAGAGAATTCTAGACACAACAAACTACAAGTAAAAAAAGTTTGGAGATGTGAATAACTGCTAGAGACAATAATTATGGCTGACCATTATTGGTGCTTAACTAGCAAACACATCTAATCCTCATGTTAGCCCTGTAAGGAAGATACAGTGATTATTATCATGTTCTTCATTACACATATGAGGAAACTGAGGCATAGAGAGGGTTAGCAACTTGCCCAAGGCCCTCAGGTAGGAAGTCGCAGAGCAGGGATTGAGACCCCGGCAGTGTAACCCCCCAGAGCATGCTCTTTTTGACCACACCAGATTGCGCCCTGGTGAGAAATGTCACTACTAAGGTTGATGGGAGCTGTGAGACCAGATCCAGGAGGAAGTCGGGAGCCAGTTTGTTAGGGGGTCTTCTATGACAGGACAAAGAGGCTTAGAATTTATCACATTCACTCACCAGTAACTCACCAGCCAATGGATCTTAAGCAAGGTCAAACTAGCAATTTACCTCTGAGGACTCTTGATCAATAGTTCCCACTCACCAAATGAAAAGGTTTCAGTGCTTTTCTTTTCTGGCATGTCTCATAAGTCGTAGGTCTGCAAGTTACCTCCAGAGCACTGGGTTGGCCTAAACCATTTCCCTAATCTTACTGCTGCTCCAACTATCCCCCAACTCTGAGTTAGTATGGCCTCTACCAGTCAGCTGCACTACTGATGCTCTCTGGGCAACTGGTCTTTCTGCAAATGGGTCCCTGACCACACACACCTCAGCTGATTGCCTCTGGAAGGATCAAAAGTCCAAGTAAAAACCTAGAGAAACATTTACAGAAGGAGTGTTTATATGCTGATAAAGTATTCCTTGGAATGTGAGGCAATTTCTTATTTTGTTACCAGAGACTAACATGTAATGGGATCATTAAATAGTTAATGAATATGGATATATTTGTATAAGTATGTTATAGTTATAATGAATTACGATATTAAAGTCTCTTTTCACGGAAGTGCAATGTAATATTACGCTGGTGGATTTTGAGCCTATATGCTACTGAGCACTTGAAAAAAAATCAACAAATATTATGGAGCCCCTTCTAAGTGCTATGGAAGATACAAAGAAGCGTCAGGTGTAGTCCAAGACTTAAGCAATATATAATCTAACCATGCATCATTTGACATGGTTTTATATACATCTTTGTTTCTTATTCTTTCCACATTTCAATGATAAATTACTTAAGTAGAAGGGTCCTGCTAGATATGAGCACTTTTGTCAGACATTTGTATGCTTTACAAAACCAGCACAGTGCTAGTGTCATAGCAGGAACTTAGTCATCATGGATTCCTTTTTTATTTGCAGTTTCTATATCCTTTAATGGTCTCTGGAGTAAGGTAGATTTTATTCACATCAATAATGGGGGATCTAAACATTTCTTAGTAGGATCACTATTTCTCAATATATACTATATTCAACTAGTTAATTCTTTCCAATTTCATGTAAATGTAAATAAAATAAAGGCAATCATTTTAATTTTCTTCCAATTATAAAAGTAATACAGTATAGAAAATGGAGAAAAGTATAAAAAATAAAAGTCACCTATAATTCCTCCACTGAGAGATAAGAATTTTCTATATTTTAAATATTTCCTCTAATAAGGATACTTATTAAAGCATTATTTATCATATTTAAAATTAAAAAGAACATAATTATTGAATAGAAAGTAATGGTTAAATTTATTACAGATTATCATATCCATATGGAGGATTATTTTGTAGTCATTGTAAGTTATAGCAGCCATTATATTTTTTATAACAGTTTTACTGAGATAAATTTTACATACCTTAAAGTTCATCCATTTAAAGTGTACAATTCAATGGTTTTTAGTATATTTGCAGAGTTTGCAACCATCACCACAATCAAATTTAGAATATTTTCATTACCCTAAAAAAGGAACTCTGTACCTCTAGCTGTTATTCCCAATCCTCTCTCTCCACCCCATCCGCGCCCTGGGCAACAACTAATCTAATTTCTATCTCTACATATTTGCCTATTCTGAACATTTCATATGAATGGAATCATACAATAAGTGAGCTTTTGTGGCTAGCTTCTTTCACTGAGCATAAGGTTTTCAAGGTTCATCTATGTTGCAGCACGTATCTGTGCTTCCTTCCTTTCTATGGCTGAATAATATCCCATTGTATGGCTATACGACTTTTTGTTTATCCATCTGCCACCTGATGGATGTGTGAATTATTTCCCCTTTTTGATCATAATGAATAATGTTTCTACGGACATTCACATACAAGTTTTTTGTAGACATATGTTTTCAGTTCTCTTGGATATATACCTAGGAATGGAATTGTTGGACCGTATAGTAATTCTCTGTTTAAACATTTGAGGAACTGCCAGACTGTTCTCCAAAGTGGCTGCACCATTTTACATTCCCACCAGCAGCGTATAAGGTTTCCAATTTCTCCACATCCTTGCCAGCATTTGTTATGTGTCTTTTTTATTATAGCTTAGTGAGTGTGAAAGGGTAGCTTATTGTGATTTTGATTTGCATTTTCCTGATGGCTAAGGATATACAGCATTGTTTCATGTGCTTATTAGCCATTTGTATATCTTTGAAGAAATACCTATTCAGATCCTTTGCCTACTTTTAAATTGAATTATTTGTCTTTTTATTATTGACTTGTAAGAGTCCTTTATATATTCTAGATACAAGTACCTTATGAGATATATAATTTGCAAATATTTCCTCCCATTCTGTGGGTAATTTTTTCACTTTCTTGATCGTGTCCTTTGAAGCACAAAAGTCTTTAATTTGATGATGTGCAACTTATCTATTTTTTTGTTGCTAGTGCTTTTGGTGCCAAATCTGAGATCACAAACATTTAGCCCTTTCTTCTAAAAGTTTTATAGTTTTAGCTCTTACAGTTAGGGCTTTGATCCATTTTGCATTAATTTTTGTGAGTGATATGAGGTAAGGGTCCAACTTCATTCTTTTGCATGTGGCTATCCAGTTGTCCTAGCACCATTTATTGAAAAGACTATTCTTTCCATTGGAAGGTCTTGGCACCCTTGTCGAAAATCACTTGGCCATAGATGTCTGGGTTTACGTCTGGACTCTCAATTTTATTTCATTGATCTGTATGTCTGCCCTTGTGTCAGTACCACATTGTTTTGATCGTTGTTGCTTTGTAATAAATTTTAAAATTAGAGAGTGTGAATGCTCCTTTGTTCTTCTTTTTCAAGATTGTTTTGGCTAATCTGGCCCTTTGCAATTTCATGTTAATTTTAGAGTTACCTCGTCAATTTCTGCAGAGAAATCAGCTGGAATTCTGTTGAATCTCTAGATCATTTGGGGGAATATTGCCATCTTAACAGTGTTAAGTCTTCTAATCTGTGAACATGGGATATTTTTCCAATTATTTAGATATTCTTTAATTTCTTTTAACAATACTTTGTAGTTTTCAGAGTATAAATTTTACACTTTTATTGTTAGATTTATTCCTAAGTAAGTTATTCTTTTTGAAACTAGATTATAAATGGAACTGTTTTCTTAATTTCATTTTGTATTGTTCATTGCAAGCGTATAGAAACACAACTGGTTTGTTTTTGTATACTGATCTTGTATCCTATAACCTTGCTGAATTCGTTTATTAGGTTCTCACAGGTTTTTAGTGGCTTCCTTTGGGTTTTTCTATGTACAATATCACGTCATCTGTGAATAAAGCTTTATTTCTTCCTTTCCCATCTGAATGTCTTTTATTTCTTTTTCTTCCTTGATTTCTCTGGCTAAAACTTCCAATACAAAGTTGAATGGAAGTGGTGAGAACAGACATACTTGTCTTTTTCCTGATCTTAGTGAGAAAGTGCCAGTCTTTCACAATTAACTATGATGTTAGCTGTGGGTTTTTCATAGATGCCCCTTTATTAGGTTTAGGAGATTCCATTTTATTCATAGTTTATCAAATGTTTTTGCCATGAAAGAGTGTTATATTCTATCAAATGATTTTTCCCTGTGTCAGTTGAGATGATCATGTGCTTTTTGGTTTTTATTCTATTGACATATTGTATTATATGAGTTGATTTTAAGACGTTGAAACAATCTTGCCTCACTGGCATAAATCCCACTTGGTCATGGTATATAATTCTTTTTATATGTTGCTGGGTTCAGTTTGCTAGTATTATGTTAAGTATTTTGTTAAGAATGTTTGCACCTATATTTGTAAGAGATGTTGGTCTGTAATATTTCTTTTCTTGTGATATCTTTGTCTGGTTTTTGTATCAGGGTAGTACTGGTCTCATGAAATGGTTAGGAAAGTGTCCCCTCCTGTTTTTTGGAAGAGTTTGTGAAGAATTGGTATTAATTCTTCTTTGAATGTTTAGTAGAATTCAGCAGTTAAGCCAGAGCCTGGGCTCTTCTTTCCGTAGTTTGGTTACTAATTCAATCTCTTTACTTGTTAAAGGCTTATTCACATTGTCTATTACTTCTTAAGTTAGTGTTTTTGTAGGAAGTTTTTCATTTCACCTAATTTGATGTACAATTGTTCATAATATTTCTTTATAATCCTTTTTATTTCACTATGGTCAGTAGTAATGTCCCCTCTTTCATTTCTGTTTTAGTAATTTAAGTCTTTTTGCTTTTTTCTTGGTCTATCTTGCTAAAGATTTGTCAATTTTGTAGATTTTTTCAAAGAAATAGCTTTTGTTTCAATAATTTTCTCTATTTTTTTCTGTTCTGTATGTTTAAAATTTTTCCTTTAATATTTATTATTTCATTCCGTCTATTTGTTTTGAGTTTAGCTTGCTCTTCTTTTTTCCAGTGTCTTAAGGTGGAAGCTTAGATTATTGATGTGAGGACTTCTTTTAGGGTATAGGAATTTATAGCTGTAAAGTTCCCTCTTAACACTGTTTAACTGCATCTCCTAAGTTATGGTACATTGTATCTTCATTTTCATTCATCTCAAAGTATTTTCTTATTTCATTGGTGACTTTCCTTTGTTCCATTAACATATCTTTTTCCTTTCTTTTACTTTCAACCTATTTGTATCTTTGAATCTAGAGTGTGCTGTAGGCAGCAAAAAGTTGGATCTGACTTTTTATCCAGTCTCACAACCTCAGTCTTTTTTTTTTTTTTATTGAGTTAATGATAGGTTACAATCTTGTGAAATTTCAGTTGTACATTAATGTTTGTCATTCGTGTTGTAGGTGCACCACTTCACCGTTTGTGCCCACCCCCCACCTCACCTTTCCCCTGGTATCCACCAAACTGTTCTTAGTCCATAATTTTAAATTCCTCATATGAGTGGAGTCATACACAGATTATCCTCCTCTAGCTGGCTTATTTCACTTAACATAATTCCCTCAAGGTCCATCCATGTTATTGCAAATGGAATGATTTTGTTCTGTTTTGCAGCTGAGTAGTATTCCATTGTATATATGTACCACATCTTCTTTATCCATTCATCTGTTGATGGGCACTTAGGTTGCTTCCATGTCTTGGCTATTGTAAATAATGCTGCAATGAACATTGGGGTGTATGGGACTTTTGGGATTGCTGACTTCAAGCTCTTTGGATAAATACCCAGTAGTGGGATGGCTGGATCATATGGTAGTTCTATTTTTAACTTTTTGAGGAATCTCCATACTGTTTTCCATAGTGGCTGCACCAGTTTGTATTCCCACCAGCAGTGTATGAGGGTTCCTTTTCCTCCACAACCTCTCCAACATTTGTTACTATTAGTTTTAGATATTTTTGTCATTCTAATGGGTGTAAGGTGATATCTTAGTGTAGTTTTGATTTGCATTTCCCTGATGATCAGCGATGATGAGCATCTTTTCATGTGCCTATTGGCCATCCGTATATCTTCTTTGGAGAAATGTCTGTTCATGTCTCCAGCCCATTTTTTGATTGGGTTGTTTGATTTTTCTTGTTGAGTTGTGAGAGTTCTTTATATATTATGGATATTAAGCCTTTGTCAGATATATGACTTGCAAATATTTTTTCCCAGTTAGTGGGTAGTTTTTTTGTTTCAATCCTGTTTTCATTTGCCTTGAAGAAGCTCTTTAGTCTGATGAAGTCCCATTTGTTTATTCTTTCTATTGTTTCCCTTCTCTGAGAAGGCATGGTGTCTGAAAAGATCCTTTTAATACTGATGTCAAAGAGTGTACTGCCTATGTTTTCTTCAGAAGCCTTATGGTTTCAGGTCTCACCTTTAGGTCTTTGATCCATTTTGAGTTTATTTTGGTGAATGGTGAAAAAGAATGGTCAATTTTCATTCTTTTACATGTGGCTTTCCAGTTTTCCCAGCACCATTTGTTGAAAAGACTTTCTTTTCTCCATTGTATGCCCTCAGCTCCTTTGTCAAAGATAAGCTGTCCATAGATGTGTGGTTTTATTTCTGGGCTTTCAATTCTGTTCCATTGATTTATGCACCTGTTTTTGTACCAGTACCGTGCTGTTTTGATTACTGTAGCTTTGTAGTATGTTTTGAAGTCAGGCATTGTGATGCCTCCTGTTTTGTTCTTTTTTCTCAGGATTGCTTTAGAAATTCAGGGTCTTTTGTTGCCCCATATGAATTTTAGGATTCTTTGTTCTAATTCTGTAAAGAATGTATTGGGATTCTGATTGGGATGGCGCTGAATCTTTAGATTGCTTTAGGTAGAATGGACATTTTAGCTATGTTTATTCTTCCAATCCATGTAGATGGGACGTCTTTCCATCTCCTTATGTCGTCATCCAATTCTCTCAGAAAGGCCTTGTAATTTTCATTACATAGGTCCTTCACTTCCTTAGTTAAATTTACCCCAAGGTATTTTATTCTTTTTGTTGCGATTGTGAATGGTATTGTGTTCTTGAGTTCTTTTTCTGTTAGTTCGTTATTGGAGTATAGAAATGCTACTGATTTATGCAAATTGATTTTGTACCCTGCAACTTTGCTGTAGTTGTTGATTACTTCTAAGAGTTTTCCAATGGATTCTTTGGGGTTTTCTATATATGAGATCATGTCGTCTGCAAACAGCAAGAGTTTCACTTCTTCCCTCCCTATTTGGATTCCTTTTATTCCTTTTTCTTGCCTGATTGCTCTGGCCAGGACCTCCAGTACTATGTTAAATAAGAGTGGTGATAGAGGGCATCCTTGTCTCGTTCCTGTTTTCAGGGGGATGGCGTTCAGTTTTTGCCCATTGAGTATGATGTTGGCTATGGGTTTGTCATATATGGCCTTTATTATGTTGAGGTAGTTTCCTTCTATGCCCATTTTGTTCAGAGTTTTTATCATAAATGGCTGCTGGATCTTGTCAAATGTCTTCTCTGCATCTATTGAGATGATCATGTGGTTTTTATTCCTCAGTTTCTTGATGTGGTGTATCACGTTGATTGATTTGCAGATGTTGAACCATCCCTGTGTCCCTGGTATGAATCCCACTTGATCATGATGTATGATCCTTTTGATGAATTGCTGAATTCTGGTTGCCAAATTTTGTTTAGAATTTTTGCATCTATGTTCATCAGTTATATTGGCCTGTAGTTCTCTTTTTCGTGGTGTCCTTGTCAGGTTTTGATATCAGCGTGATGTTGGCCTCATAGAATGTGTTAGGAAGTGTTCCATCTTCCCCAATTTTTTGGAATAGCTTGAAAAGGATAGGTATTAAATCCTCTCTGAAGGTTTGGTAGAATTCCCCAGGAAAGCCATCTGGTCCTGGGGTTTTATTCTTTGGGATGTTTTTGATTGCTGTTTCCATCTCTGTCCTTGTGATTGGTCTGTTCAAATTGTCTGCCTCTTCTTGAGTGAGCTTTGGGAGATTGTAGGAGTCCAAGAATTTATCCATTTCCTCTAGATTATCCATTCTGTTGGCATACAGTTTTTCGTAGTATTCTCTTATAATCCGTTGTATTTCTGCAGAGTCTGTTGTTATTTCTCCTCTTTCATTTCTGATTTTGTTTATTTGAGCTTTCTCCCTTTTTTTCTTTGTAAGTCTGGCTAGTGGTTTGTCAATTTTATTTATCTTCTCAAAAACCAGTTCTTTGTTTCATTGATCCTTTCTACTGCCTTTTTTGTTTCAATAGTATTTATTTCTGCTCTGATTTTTATTATTTCTCTCCTTCTGCTGACTTTGGGCTTTATTCGTTCTTTTTTCTCTAGTTCAGTTAGGTGTACTTTAAGATTGCTTATTTGGGATTTTTCTTGTTTGTTAAGATGTGCCTGTATTGCGATGAATTTTCCTCTTAATACAGCTTTTGCTGTATCCCATATGAGTTGGTATGGCATGCTATCATTTTCATTTGTTTCCAGGTATTTTTTGATTTCTTCTTTAATTTCTTCAATGATCCATTGCTTGATCAGTAGTGTGTTGTTTAGTCTCCACATCTTTGTGCCTTTCTCAGCTTTGTTCTTGTAATTAATTTCTAGCCTTATAGCACTATGATTGGAGAAGATGCTTGTTATTATTTCAATTTTTTTAAATTTGTAGAGGCTTGCCTTGTTTCTCAACATATGGTCTATCCTTGAGAATACAACCTCAGTCTTTTGATTGGATTGTTCAATCCAGTCACATTTAATATTACCATTGGTATGGTTGCATTTATGTCTGCCATTTTACTCTTTGTTTTCTTTTTTTTTTGAAAGATTGGCACCTGCACTAACATCTGTTGCCAATCTTCTTCTTCTTTTTTTCTTCTTCTCACCAAAGCCCCCTGGTACATATATATTCCAGTTGTGAGTGCCTCTCATTGTGCTATGTGGGACGCCACCTCAGCGTGGCATAACGAGCAGTGCGATGTCCATACCCAGGATCTAAATCAGTGAAACCCTGGGCTGCCTAAGCGGAGGGCGCAAACTTAACCACTTGGCCAGGGGGCCAGCCCCTGCTTTTTTGTTTTCTCTATGTCACATGTCTTTTTTATGCCTCTATTCCTCCTTTACTGCTTTCTTTTGCAGTAAGTGAATATTTTCTAGTATAATATTTTCATTCTTTTAATGCTTTTTCGCTATTTTTTGAGTTATTTTCTTAGTGGTTGCTCTAGGGCTTATCATATGCATCTGAATTTAGACTCTAGTTCAGATTTACACTAACAATTTTAGTGAGGTATAAAAATATTACTACTATTTAACTCTATTTCTTCCCCTCCTTCCCTCTTGTGCTCTTATTATTAATTTACATATTACATTTGTATATGTTACAAACTCAACAATACACTGTTATAGTTATTATTTTATATAATTTTATATCTTTTAAAGAAGGTGGAAATGGACATCCACATGCAAAAAGATGAATGTAGACACAGACCTTACACCTTCCACAAAAATTAACTCAAAATGGATCATAAACCTAAATGTAAAATGCAAAACTATAAAACTCCTAGAAGATGACATAGGAGAAAACGTAGGTAACTGGTTATGGTGATGCCTCTTAAAATACACCAAAGGCACAACCCATGAAAGAAATAATTGATAAGCTAGAATTCATTAAAATTACAAAGCTCTGCTCTGTGAAAGACAGTGTTAAGAGAATGAGAAGACAAGTCATGGAAAGGGAGAAAACATTCGTAAAAGACACATTTGATAAAAGACTGTTATCCAAAACATACAAAGAACTTTTAAAACTCAATAATAAGAAAACAAACAATCTAATTAAACAATGGGCTAAAGACTTTAACAGACACCTCACTAAAGAAGATATATAGATTGCAAATAAGCATACGAAAAGATACTCCACATTGTATGTCATCAGGGAAATACAAATTAAAACAATAACAAGACACCACTATACAACCATTAGAATGATGTAAATACAGAACGCCAACACCACCAAATGTTGGCAAGGATGTGGAGCAACAGGAACTCTCATATGTTGCTGTTGGGAATGCAAAATGGTACAGCCACTTCGGAAGACAGTTTGGCAGTTTGTTAAGAAACTAGACATAGTCTTACCATATGATCCAGCAATGGCACTCCTTGGTATTTACCCCCAAAAGTTGAAAACTTATATTCACACAAAAACCTGCACATGGGTGTTTATAGCAGCTTTATTCAGAATTGCCAAAACTTGGAAGCAACCAATATGTCCTTCAGTCAGTGAGTGGATAAATAAAATGTGCTCAGACAATGGAATATTATTCAGTGCTAAAAAAGAAATGAGCAGGGCTGGCCCAGTGGCATAGTGGTTAAGTTTGTGCACTCTGTTTCAGCAGTCTGGGTTTCACTGGTTTGGATCCCAGGCATGGACCTACATACCATACATACCATTTATCAAGCCATACTGTGGCAGGCATCCCACATATAAAGTAGAGGAAGATGGGCACAAATGTTAGCTCAGGCCAATCTTCCTAAAAAAAAAAAAAAAAAAAGAAATGAGCTATCAAGACATGAAGGAAATTTGAATGCATATTACAAAGTGAAAGAAGCCAATCTGAAAAGGCTATCTACTATATGATTGCAACAAAATGACATTCTGGAAATGCAAAACTATGGAGATAGTAAAAAGATCAGTGGTTGCCAGGGATTGAAGAGGCATGGGGAGATAAATAGGCAGAGTGTAGAAATACTGTAAAAATACTCTGTATGATATTTAAGTGATAGACATATGTCATTATACATCTGTCCAAATCCAGAGAATGTACAACACCAAAAATGAACCCTAAGGTAAATTATGATCTTGGCTGATTGTGATGTGTCAATGTGGGTTCATCTTTGGTTAAAAAATGTACCGTACTGGTTGGTGATCTTGATAATGGGGAGGCTACACATGTGTGTGTGGGTGTGAGGGGGCAGTATATGGGAAATCCCTGTACCTCTCTCTCAATTTTGTTGTAAACCTTAGACTGCTCTAAAAAATAAAGTCTTTTAAAAGAGGAGATGAAGGAAGAAAGGAGAACAAGTATGTATGTATAGAGTTTGTTATGTTAACTTTCTTATTTACCATTTTTGGTTCTCTTTATTTGTTCCTGTGGATTCAAATTACCATCTGGTGTCATTTCCTTACTCTAATACAGCTTTGCACCAATGCACTTTCTTTGTTCTGTTATTGTCAAATATATTACATTTCTATATGTTATGGGTCCAGTAATATAATTTTTTATATATATGTATATAATTTTATATATATAGTTTATATGATTACTTTAAAATCAGTTAAGAGAAGAAAGGAGAAGAAATATGCATTTACACTGCACTTTATGATCACATAAATACTTTTGCTTTTTGTTTTTCACATGGATTTGAATTACTATCTGGGCTCATTTGCTGTCATCCTGAAAATCTTCCTTCACTATTTCTGGTTAGGCAGGTCTCCTAACAACAAATTTTTTCAGTTTTTGTTTATCTGTGAGTGTCTTTATTTTGCCTTCTATTTTGAAAAATGGTTTTGCTGAATATAACATTCTTAGTTGAGTTTTTCTTTCAGCACTTAGAATATGCCGTCCCACTGCTTCCTGGTCTGTGTTGTTTCTGCTGAGAGGTCAGCTGTTTATCCTATTGGGGTTCCCTTTTACCAAATGAGACTTTTTCTTTTGCTGCTCACAAAACTTTCTTTTCTTCTTTGTCTTTCAGTATTTTTACTATTATATTTTAAAATGTGGATCTCTTGTGTTTATTGTATTTGGAGTTCTTTGAGCTTCTTTGATGTGTAGATTATGTTTCTGTCAACTTTGGAAAATTTTCAGTCATTATTTTTTGAGTTTCTTTCCTGCTCCTTTCTCTCCTGTCCTTCTGATTCTCCCATTAAACATATGTTGGTGTGCTTAATTGTGTCCCACATTTCTCTGAGGCTCTGTTCTTTTTGCTTCATTTTCTTTTTTCTCTGTTCTTTGGATTGTGCGATCTTTATTGATCTATCTTCAAATCTGCTGATTCTAACTTCTGCCAATTCAAATATACTCCTGAGCCCCTCTAGGGAATTTGTCACTTCAGTTATTGTTTTTTCAACTTCAGAATTTCCATTTGGTTATTTTCAATAATTTCTATCTCTTTGATAGTCTCCTTGATGAAACATTGTCTTATCTCCTTTTACTTCTTTAGGCAAGGCTTCCTATTGTTCCTTAAATGTATTTATAACGGATACTTTAAAGGCTTTATCTGTTAAATCCAACATCTGGGTACTCTCATAGGCAGTTTCTATGCCTGTTTTTCCCCTTGTATAGGTCATACTTTCTAGTGTTTTGGTTTCCTTTTTTTTTTTTTTTGACATGTCATAATTTTTTGTTGAAAACTGGACTTTTTAGGTAATATATTGTAGCAACTCTGTGTACTGTTATCCTTCATCCCCAGGGCTTGATTTCATTGTTTTCTTGTTTATTTGTTTAGTAACTTGGCTGATTATATTAATCAAGTCTATTTCCCCACAGTGGGAAGCCTGTGATGTTGCCCCTCAGAAAGCATGTGCATACTCATCCTGGGATAATGGTGGGTTTAGCCTGGCACAATTTGTCTCTTTCCTTGATCTCTCTGTTGCATCTTCTGCCTCTGTTGGTATCACACCCAGCTGTTAGACTCCATTAATTGCTGGTTGACTGCTTTATTGTTTTCAGCAATGTCCTGGGGGCATAAATTGCTCCCTTGTCTGACCCTATTACATTCAAGATCCTTTGCAGAAGTAGTTTTTGAGACCAGTCTTTGAGGTTTTTTCTAAAACCTAGGCATTCAGAACTGTTGTTTTCTCTGGTAAACTACCTGACCAAGGTTTAGCTTCTTGCTTTCATGGAGCTACCAGCTGTCTCTTAATTGCTTATCATCAAATTCTTCATTGTTTTCAAGAGCACCTATGGACTTGAATTCCCCAACTCTTCAAATAAAGTCAGTGCCTTTGGACAGTACTTTGGAGCTCTCTTTTCTTATGGACTGCCTGCCTCTTGGGCAAAATCTCTGAGTCACTCCTCCAGAGCTGGGGCAGGCACAGGGGCCCACTTTTATCAGAGTGACACCCTGCATTTATGAGTTGGGCATGAGGGGTATTGATATCTTCCAGTGAAGTTAATGGAGGTCCCTGCCATCCCTAGGCTAGAGCTTGCATATATGTGTGGGAACTGGCCGGAGGAAGGGAGGCTCTATTCTTTTAGCCACACTAGCTAGAAATTTAGTCTTTGCAACCCGGAGCTAGGAAGATGAGAAATACTAGTGGGGCTGCCCCTCCTGGGGAGATACCCAGGAGCTGAGGGTAGGGACAGCTCGATCTTCTTGGCCATACCCACCTGGATTGGAACTTCCATTGTGAGGAGCTGGGGGTGTGGAGGGAGAGAGGGAATAGGTCATGACTTAAGTGCCACAGATTTGCTTTCTTTCAGAGACTTAGTAGATTTTCTTGAGCAAGTGTTTCTTTATTTGCTGCATGCACTTAGGCCAATTTCCAAAGAGTTTAAATGGTTGTTTGTTTTATAATTTTTACAAGATATGATGATTTTGCTGGGGAGTGGGTCCATGGAGCAAATTCTTCCTCCATTCCAGAAATGGAACTCCCAATAGTCATTACATTTTTGAAGCATATTTAATCACATGAAAAATGGTCATGACATAACAGCTGATACAAGTACAATTTAAAAATATTTTCAGTATAGTCTTGATTTTGTACATCATGTATGAGAGTTTTGAATACATATATTTTATGTATTAAAAGAGAAAAAACTGGTAGAAAATAAGCAAAACCTTAACAAGTGATCTTTTATTTATTTTACAAATTTTGTTTAATGAATATGTATATGATTAATATAATCAAAAATAAAATTAAAATAAAACACAATATCTTAGTAGTTTTAGCTCAAGCATGCTTTCCACTGATATATCTTCCCGGCTGACTATAGCAGTACTGGAGGAACAGCAATATTGTAGAAAATTTTGCACCAATTCATTATACCAATAAGTACCAATACATTACAATTACGAGCCATTGGTATATTTACATGAATCAAATGACAGAGACTGAAATTTGGTCTACTTTGGGCAGTAGGGAAATATAATTATATTTTACACCCTTTCCACATATGACTTTCTCAGTCTCTTGCCTGTGATGATGGTGGTAATGATGATGACGATGATGAGAATGATAGGCAACTCTGACCACATACAACGTGCCAGAACCTTTTTCTTTATGATTTGGTATATTCACAATCTTATGAGGTAGATATTGCTATTATCTTCATTTCATATTTGAGGATACTGAGGCATAGACAGGCTAAGTAACTTGTCTGTTTCAATTCGGAACGTGAATAGAGAAAAGTAACAGAGAACTTGATTAACATGGGCTTAAACATTTAGAGGAGTTTTTTAAATTTATTTTTTGCTTGTTAACAGAAATCAAGAAACTTTTTTGTTCTCTTCCATTCTTAGCGTGCGGCATTTGGCCTCAGAGTTGCGGGATCTTTCTGGATGTCTGTCTAGACATTGTGTCTTGAAAGAAAGAAGAGTAGAAGATGGAAAGTAAAGGGTTGAAGGGGCTATAAGCCAAGTTTATCCCTTTAAAAAACCTTTCCCAGCATATCTTCCTTGGAAATTCCATTTCCTTCTCATTGGCCAGAACTGGTTCCATGACCACTCTCATTTTCAAAAGAGCTTGAAAGAAATATTTTACCTCTGGAGGCTCTATTGTTGAAAAAGACAAGGGAAAGACTATGAATGTCTTTTGGGTCATCAATCCATTATGCGATACAGGCTGTGGTCATATAGCTAGTAAATGATGCAGGTCAATTCTCTTAACTCTCTAATAATCTGCCTGCAGATATTCAAAGATTCTATTTAGAGTACACTAATAATTTAGTGTAACATTTTGCCATTAGTATGACTCTTAGTTTTGTAGCCATAGAGCCAGACAGTGGATTGAGAGGAATTCATGATCCAAAAGATGACATTAAGAAGGCTGGAGAGCTTTGTCTGAGAAATTTCTAAAGAGAATGCAGACTCAATCATGCAATAAAGGGATTAGTTTAATTCAGCCAGGGTTAACAAGGGGAAGGTGGAGGATGGTTTGTAGAATTCCATCTACCGAAGTCAAACTATAACCAGGAAAAAAAAATAAAGGTAAAACAAACCTAGGGAACAAATATTATAAAACCAAACCCATCTGAAGGATGTAGACTTAGAATTCTTTCTTGTCACAGCTCTTCCCTCTGCAAACCTGTATCCTCAGGGCTGTGTCCCTGCCTGGGGTCTCTGATTGATAAGCAACCGTCTGAGGGTCTCATGGTCGGCACAGCCACCTCAACTTGCCTAGGATGCTAGAACTCCGCTTCTGTTCAGCCAAGTGTCCTCCCAACCATATGGAGTTTTAGAATTAAATTTGGATGTAATAAAATTAACCAAGCCACAAATAATACTTTTGTGTAAAGTATAGGAATAACTAATCATTAGAGTAATCTATTGTATTTATTATTTAAAATGTAACGCTTAAGAGAATCTGACAGGGGCTGGCCCTGTGGCCAAGTGGCTAAGTTCATGTGCTCCACTTTGGCAGCTCAGGGTTTCACTGGTTCAAATCCTGGGCACGGACCTAGGACCACTCATCAAGCCACACTGAGGCTGCATCCTACATAGCACAACTAGAAGGACCTGCAACTAGAACATATACAACCATGTACCATGGAGCTTTGGAGAGAAGAAGAAGGAAAAATAAAAAAAGATTGGCAACAGATGTTAGCTCTTAAAAAAAAAAAAAGAGGATCTGACAGATTACCCATATACTTTGAGCTTTACCTGCATTATTGACTTCAGACTTAAATTTTAAATTGATAGGCATAAGAATTTGGATAATTTCACAAACAGTTCTTAAATTTTTAGGATAACTTGAGATTCACTATATATATAGATGCATTAAATTTATTAGCTTATGGAATTGTTTTGCTGTTAAGGATTGTTTAGTTTACCCTGTCAAGCATTTGAAGTTCTAAAAGAAAATGTTAAATATGTGAAATTTGCAAATGTAGTTAAAATATTTAATGAAGTGAATAAATAACTTGAGGAATTAACTAAGTTTGTAAATGGGAATGATTATTAAAAAGAACTTAGCCTGGTCAGCTTGAGTTAATTAACTATTAAAAGAATAAGTGAAAATGATTCATATTTTATTAGAATTATAAATAGAACAACATGAATTGTAAATTGCACTTAAAGAAATGTTTGTAAGCATAAGGAAATTAGGTTTTAAATTTTGTAATGTTAAGAAGTAAACATTAATTTAGAACCAAAGTAACTGTAAATAATTCCTTCTCTGCACAAAGGCCCCTCTTGAACCTTCAAAGGCTGCACACTGACACATTTTCATTCTGGATGAATAGAGGCTTTATGTAGCATTTCACTGTTTATGCAGCCCATAGCACTTGTCTAGACAAGGACAATAAGCTGGTTAATGCCAAATATGAAGGCAGCAGTTTCCAAGAACTCAGGGTGTACTCCAGTTATTGGGAGGGATCTTTTTCTAAGACCCCACCACTCCATCCCTTGCATAACATTCTACTTAAGACCATTCTTTCCTACCTATAAAGAGAAATCTGGCCTTGGATTAAGGCAAACAAAGGATGTCCCAGTCAGCAGGTTTGGTTCCTCTGACAATGGAGCTGAACTTGCACTGCTCAGAGGATTCCTGACCGCACGGCTTTGGGCCCGTGCTCTCATGGTGAGAGGCTCCAAGACCCTCTAGAAAAGGGAGTTTTATATTTTCTGTTGAACAAATGATTTTAGGTTGTATCAACGTCCTACCCTGTCCAACAGAGCTTCAGTTTATTTATCTTGGCTACGTCAAAATTGCTGGACTGAGAATTCATCTGCTGAAGTACCATTCAGTTCACTCTCCTCTGGAAAGGGTTTCCCTTTCTACGTGTCTAAATTGATTATCAGTAGAATGATGTCCTATTTTGTCAGGAGGAAGGGAGGGCTTACTTGTTTGTTTTTATTGACATCTCCCTTACTTGGGGCTGCTGGAGAAGGCGTTTGCTAACAGGTTTTCATAAATTTGAGGTTTGTTGGTAGGTGTATCCTTCGGAGTAGGCAGCAGTGGCTCCATCTTTGACAATGAATTGCCTCTTTCTCAGTGACAATCTGCTTCCCAAAGAGTTAAGAGTCTAATGCACTCCTTCCTAAAATCTCTATTACTTCAGCAAAGCTTCCTTTGTCAGCTGGCTTTATTTTAATTTTAGAAATTTTGTCTGACACTTTCAGGAGTAACCTCAGTTCCAAAGCCCTATTGTGTGAGAGAAACAGAAGTCACAACAAAATGGCTTCCCTGATAGCCAGGCAGACACACAGGGAATGTGTCACTCAGCCCTTTGTAAAAGCTTCCAGAGGAGACTTCTAACCACACGGAGTCCTCAGAGTGACAGGGAGCGGGGACTGGTTTCCAGCCACATCCCTGGTCGAAGGCCTCAGTCCCATGGCCTATAACCCTGGTGTGCCTTCCACGTGGCCACAGGTATAGCCTATCTTGGGCGCTGTGCCTGTGCTCTCTCTGCTCTGTCATGTTCCTTGCCTCCTGAGTCTGGCATCCAGCCTGGGCTGTCATCGCTTTCTCTAGCTGGGGCACCAGATCCAAGTGTGGAGGAGGGTGTGGCTGAGGCCCTGCCACCGTCTGGCCTTGGCATGGTCCTGGAACATAGTGCTGTTCACACTTGAATGTGCTAGATTCAGATTCCGCAGGTCTTGCTGCTGGGGGGAGGGGGAGGCGCGGGAAGCAGAGAGCCTGCATTTCTAAGCCCCCAGGGCATGCTGTTGCTGCAGTTCTGGGACCACAATTTGAATATCAAGAATTGAAAAGACATTTTAGGTGATTTCTCTTTCTTTCTTTCTTTCTGTCTGTCTTTCTTTTCTTTCTTTCTTTCTCTTTTCTTTCTTTCCTTCTTTCTTTCTTTCTCCCTCCCTCCCTCTCTCTCTTCCTCCCCCCTTCTCTCCCTCCCTTCCTTCCTTCCTTCTGTCTTGTTAGTAAGAATCCTGTGACTACTTAAGGTTATGTGATTTCTGTTTCTCCTCCAAACGTGAGTTATACTTCAAAATGTCCCCTTTTACATCTGTATCGGGATTCAGGAAAAAAGATGTGTGGTAGTAGTGGGGGCGGTGTGCTGCAAACTCATTTTTTCATTCAAATGGCATCCTTTGAGAATGTCCTTCAATTCCAAAACCTCCGCCAAATTCACTGTGGATATTTGTTTATAGGGTGTCAAATGTGTCTCTGAAGATATATATTTTTTTTTTTTTGAGGAAGACTAAGCATGAGCTAACATTCGTGCCCACCTTCCTCTATTTAATATGTGGGACGCCTACCACAGCATGGCTCGCCAAGTGGTGCCATGTCCGCACCTGGGATCTGAACCAGTGATCCCTGGGCTGTAGAAGTGGAATGTGCACACTTAACCGCTGCACCACCAGGCCGGCCCCTGAAGATATTTTCTTTATATCACTTGTCTTTACTTCCTTTTGAAAAACAGGGCTCAGCATTTTTTTAATTCATTCTTTAAAAAAAATAATTTTCCTACTAAATTGTGGTGACATTACTGCTGTGGGATCTCAGAATCCTCATCAGTAGTTGTCATTTATAATAAAACTTATGTTCGAAATAACTTGTCTATTATGCTGGGATGGGGAAAAATTGTTTTCCATAATTAATAAAAACAACAAAATCAAAAGGATATTAAGTTTCTGGTCCTTAATTTTGGAACCAAAAACACTGCAGTAATTATTTGGTATGGCGTGGGCTCTGTACATTCTACTGGCTTATCTGTTCTTTCCTACTATTTTTTTAAACTCTTGTAGCAGCAGCTCGTCTTGTACACTTACCAAAGGCCCTGCGCTTCCTCCCTGTGTTGTCATGTCAGATGTGGTCAATGATATCCTGTTTCTGCAGGAACAAGTTCAACTTCCTTCATACTGCAGAAGCAGAGGCTGCCTCTGAAAATTAATAAATTCCATACAGAAAAGTATTCTAAAAATTATCATTAGAATTTAACTTTACAAGAGAGGAAGCCCTAGATAGCTAATCATTGTTGATGTCACTCCATGTTCACTTCCAATTTTGCAATCTTTGCCAAGAAAGCTGTAAGCAGATCAAGAAGATGCTGGTAATGTTGGGGCTGGTGCCTCAGTTTACCCTACAGCTGCTGTTTAGCCACAGGGAGCACCTTAGGCTGACTGCTATTAATTTCAAGGATGAGCAGGATGCTTGCTTGGGATTCGGTGGTCAGTAAAGGCAGTGGGACGGGCCTGAACCCTCATAGGAACTCATATTCACCAAAGTGAAATAGGAGGTCGAAAATGCCCACGGCACTTTGTTACACACTGTCAGAATTCTCTCCGAAAAAGACCCATTTGTCATGCTGCTAGTTTCTAGTTCTGCCAACATGATTTCTCTCACTTCCTTGGCTTAATTGACGTCATGGCACATGAAAATTTAAATATGAATCAACAATAGCACTGCTAAGCATACACTATATGCCAAGGGAAGTTATTTAACTCTTTCAACAACTTCTTCAAGAAATTGCTATCTCTGTTGTGCAAATAAGGAAACTGAGACTTCAAGAAGTTAAGTGACTTGCCCGAAGTCCAGGAGAATGCCAAAGGGTGGGTGTGGGTGTGATTGTGCCCTCAGTTCAGGAAACAAGGAGGAGCATTGTCTACAAAGAATTTAAATATAATAATAAAATTGAATAAAAGTCAGACTACCTTGTTTGTGTTTTTTTTAGCATTTTAAAAATTTGTGGTAAAATATACAAAACATAAATTTACCATCTTAACCACCTTCAAGTGTACAGCTCAGTGGCATTAAGTGTATTCATAGTATTGTGTAACCATCACCACCATCCATCTCCACATCTCTTTTCATCTTGCAAAATTGAAAATTTGAACCCATTAAAAAATAACTTCCCATTCCCCTCTCTCCTGTCCCTGGCGACCACCATTCTACTTTCCGTCTCAATGAATTTGACTATTCTAGGTACCTCATATAAGTGAAATCCTGTAGTGTTTGTCCTTTTGTGACTGACTTATTTCACTTAGCATAGTGTCTTCAGGGTTTATCCATGTTGTAGCATACGTCAGAATTTCCTTCCTTTTTTAGAGGTGAATAATATTCCACTGTACATAGATACCACATTTTGTTTATTTGTTCATTTGTCAGTGGACACTTGGGTTGCTTCCATTTTTTGGCTATTGCAAATATGCTCCTATGAGCATGGGGGCGTGAGTGTGTGTGTTTAAATCATTACGTACCCGCAATTCTAATAAAGTCAGTGATAAAATTAATCCTTCCCCCCAAAATTCTTTTGTTGGTCCAGTTTTAAGCAATTGTTGTAGGTATTACTGAATTTTAATCATACAGTGTATGCCTCAAAATTAGCACATTTAAAAATTACATCTCCTTTAACAATCATTGGTTTCTACATGGAAGTTAATTCCAAGAACAAGAGCTCCTATTCATTTAGATAATAAGTTTGTGATGGTTTGAAACCTTTTGAGCTTGCTCGGAGTGCAGTTAGTATCTTGAACCTCTTTTTTGGTACTACATATTCCTGTGCTTAAATACAAATTGAAAAAAAACAACGATAGCACACGATTGTAAAGGCAAAGAACAGAACTTGAGTCACTCTAATGCTGTCATTCTATGTGAACAATTTGGAGTTTTTGTTTTTCTTTAAAATTTAAAGTAATAAGACAGCTGCCAACTGTGCGGTATAATCTTTTTGTTTAGTAAGTACAATTTTTAGTTCGTTCATTAAATATTTGACTGAATTTGAATATCTTTAGCTTTGGAATTTACTTTTTAAAATTGTTAATTGTTTTAAAACTAAAGAATTCATCAAGAAAATAATGATCATTTACCAATTATTACATGAGTATTACTGAAAATAACTTTGTTGAAGAGGAGAGGATGTTAAAGATCTACTCTGGTGTCAAATAGCCTAGGTTCATCAAAGTCACAAGCGTATAAGTAGCAAGGCATGTGTTCAAACCCAGATTTGTCTAATTCTATGCTTTTTAATTATTAGCAAGTTTGCCTGTTTTCTAAAGATAGTTTCCTATTTACCAGTACAGTGTAAGGGTTTAAACACTTACCACGTACCAAGTACAATGTCATGGTGAACAAGGCATTCTTCCTCTCCTCAAGGAACATCTACTGTTAGTGAGAAAGAAAAATCATGTAATAGGTTGAGTGTTTTTTAAAAATTAACTGATATCTTGGTTTTTGTATTGCTTATGTTTTGCTGCATTGGGGAGTGTGGAGTAGTGAGAATCAAGATCTTTTTCCATTTCCACCAAATGGAGAACCCTACACTGTGCTCATAAAGCCCAATCGCCTTATACCCATCCTGTCCCAAGTGGTAGTAAGGGTACAAGCCCCTGAGGTCACCAGAGAACCAGTATCCACCAGATCAGCAGGCACCTTTTCTGCTTCTAGAAGATCGAGGAGGGATATTCTGGTTTGACTCAAGGAAAGGAAAAGAGACTTAAGTGGGAAAGAACAGAGTGCCTAGCTGTGTGTGCGTGCATGGAGAAGAGGGGAGCAGAGGTTTTCCTAGATGTAAATGAGTCTGAGGGTTGCTGTATATGGTGGGGTGGGGTGTATAAGGTGGGTGAATCTCTGCCTTATGGGGAGTCAATCCAGAGTGGCCAATCCATGCTGAGGCTTTGAGTGGCTGTGAGGGCTTGATGTCCTCCTGCAGCTGGTGGAGAGGATGCTGGGGTGAGGGTGGTCCCCGAGTTCACCAGATAATCAGTATCCAACAGGTCAGCTTGCAACTGCAGCATCATGCAGCTGGAGAACCAGTTTTCTGGTATCATGTGAACTCAGAATTCTTGGGTAATCTCACTGGAATGTAGGGCAAGGAGGAAGACCACAGATTGAATTCTTATGATTCAAGAGGATGAAAATGAGGAGCACATTTAGTTTTAGTTTTAGAAATAATAGAATGTGACATTTTTTGCACCTGAGTAGTGAAGAGTAAAATTCCTGCTTGCTACACAAATAAACCAATAAGTGCAAGCCAGAGGGATGAGCCATGCTGAGCGGAGCGTAGATGCATAGGGAGCACTGAGGAGGGGCAGGGTGGGCTTCCTGGGAAGAGATGTCCAAGCTAAGAGTGAAGAGCATTAGCAAGGAGAAGGGGTGCTGGGATGCACCAGGGGAAAAGGAGGAGGAGAGTGCTCCAGGCAGAGGGAACAAAGGTGCAGAGGCCAGATGGGAGAAAGAGGAGGAGTACCCGAAATGCAGGACTGCTGGAGAAGTTACAGGGTGGAGGGTTGGAACCAGGTGAGGCAAGCTGGGCATCCATCAGGAAGACCCCACACTGGGAAAATGCGAGTTTATCCTGAGGGCAATAGGGGAAAAAATCAAAGTGTTTTAAGCAGAAGAATGAAGGGATAAGATTTAAGTTTTAGAAAGAGCGCCCTGGCTGCCAAGGGAAGAGACTGTAATGGGGCAAGGCCAGCTGAAGGAGGCCAGTCAGGAGACTCTATCTGGTGCTGTATGGAGCCTCATCAGAACTCTGTGAAACCCCTGAGGCACCCTGAATTTGCGTTTTTCACAAATCCCTGGGATGAATTCATTCTCCTCAGGTTCTGTATTAGTTTCCTAGGGCTGCTGTAACAAAGTATCACAAACTGGATGGCTTAAGACAATAGACGTTTATTCTCTCCCAGTTCTGGAGGCTAGAAGTCTGAGATGAAAGTGTTGGCAGGGCCTTGCTCTCTTTAGGGCTCTGGGTGAGAATCTGCTCCATGCCTCGTTCTGCTATTGCCGGCCATCCCGGGCATTCCTCGGCTTGTAGATGCGTCACTCCAATCTCCGCCTCTGTCATCACATGGTTTCTCCTTGTGTGTCTCTGTCTTCACATCATCTTTCCTCTGTGTGCATGTCTGTGTCTCTTCTCCTTTTCTTACAGGGACATCAGTTAGTCAGGATTGAGAACCCACCCTATTCCAATATGACCTCATCTTAACTGATTGTATCTGTAAAGATGCTTTTTCCAGATAAGGTCACATTCTGAGATTCTGGGAAAGGTATGAATTTTGGAGGTTTCATGTGAGCACATCAAATCTGATCTCCACTGGCTCTGAACCATGAGGCACTGGGCAACTGCCTCAATAGTTAGTTTCCTTTACAAAGTTAACCCAAGTGCAAGGAGGGACTAGTGTATTCCAGAAGTATGCTCCCCTTGTTTATGCATAGATTATTGTTTAGATTTGCTCTGTTTTTTCACATCTGGAAAGGCTGTTACTGAGATTCCAAGGAGTAGAAAGATTGTAACAAGCATCTGCCCCACTTAAGTACACGCTATATTCTCCATTGAGACAACACATAGCTTCAATTCAACATGACCTATAAGGCTCCAAGAAAACAGAAGCCAAATAAATTGTTGTTTAAGGCATAATGCTATGCAAACATCCATGTCAATTTTATTAAATACTCAAGGGAAAGTTTGAGTAATCAATTCTTTTAGGGCAAATGCTTTTGATTTTGAGGCCAAAATCTGTGTATAATTTGGAAGCTTATCAGAAGATTCAGAGAGAAAGCTTATATTTTGTCACAGAAAGTTAGTTTCAGCTGTTTACAAAACGATAAAACTGGGACATCAAGAAACTAAGTTAGGGGCTGGCCTGGTGGCACAGTGGTTAAGTTTGTACCTCCCTCTTCAGCAGCCTGGGGTTTGCCAGTATGGATCCCAGGGGCAGACCTACGCACTGCTTATCAAGCCACGCTGTGGCAGGCAACTCATGTATAAAGTGGAGGAAGATGGGCATGTATGTTAGCTCAGGGCCAGTCTTCCTCAAAAAAAAAATAGGAAATAAAGAAATTGAGTTAAATTCTTATTATATCGTATGCATACTTAGTATAACACAGTGACATCCTGAATGATTTGCAGCACTGCGTCTCTCTTTCTTTAGAAGGAATGCATCTCTAATATATTGTTAGATGGATAGTTTAATGTTAGGTGATAATTTTCCTTGCTTTTAGGCTGCAGTAGAGCACTTAAGTTTTATTGTTTTCTCTGAGAATTCAAACCATGTGGTCTACAATAATCACAACTATTTTGAAAATTACTCATAGAAAAAATTACACATAGAAAAAAACATTTGAGGAGCCTAGACCTGCTTTTCTGGTCTGTGGAGAGGGCTCCTTTGGTTCCTGAATCCATCATGAAACAAATGACTGATCTCTTCTAATGAAAACATATTTTATCAGACTACCATTAAAGCTCTTCTAATTTGTTCATAAGATTTTTGAACTGGAAGGGCAGAACAATGTCCCTACACACTTCTCTTCGGGCCCTGTACACCACTGCCTTTTGGTAAGAACCGTCAGCCACATGCAAATCCACCTAGCTGTACCATCCCCTGGCCTAGCCTAGTTTTCCCAAATGCCTGATGGAGTAGTATGGGAAATTTTGCTGGGCGCCTTGCTAAAACCCACTAATACTATGTCTACCCACCTCTTTTTATCTTACTTGTTAGCAACTAAGTGTGGTGGTAACCATGTTAAAAAAGAAAGGAGGTTGACTGTAGCTGATGTTTTGTAAACCCATTACAGCTCCCAGTGGTCACATCTTTCCTTTTTAGGAAAAACATTATTTGACAGTTTTCAAATTTTGCCCAGGATTAAGCATACCAATACATAGTTTATAGATATAATAATATCCCCAATTATTGCCATTTTATTGAGTGTCTCCTCTGTGCCAGGTATTGTATTAAGTGCTTTACTTGTGTCATTTCATTTAATTTCTACAACAAGCATATAAGGTAGATTTTACTCCCAGATGGAGAGTGAGAGCCAGGGTGATTTAATTCCTTTTCCAGATCCACATGGCTTATATCAGACAGCCAGTATTAACCTTGAGTCTGTCTAACTTGTAAGCCCATGCTCCTTACTACAACTCTGGTCACCTGATGATATTCTGTGCAAATCAATATCATTGCACTTTCCAAATATTTATTATATAATCTGCTAAGTGTTTCCCTTCTCTAGGAAACGTGTCATTTCTCTTTTTATGCCCAGTGCTTAGCACAGTACTTGTTACCTAAGAAGGTTCTCAATCAAATTTTGTTGAGTAAATGCATTAAAAATGTCTTCCTATTAACCACGATCTTCTTATGTTTGAAAATTAGGAGACCATTTGCCCTTATCCAACACCTATCTTCTTGCCTTCGGTGATCACAGATAATGGCTCAGTTATCTGCATTTTTGGCAGTCAGATGTTCTCATAATATCCTCTCTTATCTAAGCCTTAAAGAGAGCCTTTGTTTTAGCTTTTCCAATCTGATGATTGCCACCCGGGCAGAGAACACAAAGCAAAATGGAAAATTGGTTTCCTTTTCTTTTATATCCATTAACTTTTTACCAGCAGCCAGATATGAACTTATGCCTGCCATATTCTTTTTTTTCTTTCTGTTGATTTTCTTTTTTTTCTGCCATATTCTTCATCTTTAAAAATAAATTACTATTCTTATTGCCCTCAATCTTTTTCTTTATGAAATGGATGGCTACTTTAAATCAATAATATGTTGGAGTAACACATTTAAAACTGAACACTCCTAGGCCTAACGTCTCATTCTTTTACTTATTCATAAAATCACATTTCAAATATAATTTCAATAATGTCAGAATACTGGAAGAAGAATAAGTTAATAAATGTTCCCTAATACTTTAAGAATTTTGAATTATGTGTATATACATGGCAACCTCAAAAATAGGGGGAAAAACAAAAATCATTTTAGTCTTTAAAATGGACAGATATTCTATGTTGGCTTTGCCTAATAGCTACCAATTCTTGCCTCCGTGCCTATTCTGCCTACAACATACATACACCATATTGGAATACATGCTCAGCCAGTACATTTTGGTAGTTATCTCCTCCTAGCCAAGAATTTTATGTTTTGGTGAATAAACATAATTTATTATTATGTAATAATACATAATTATTATTGTATTATGACCTAGACCTGCTTTTCTGGTCTGTGGAGAGAGCTCCTTTGGTTCCTGAATCCATCATGAAACAAATGACTGATCTCTTCTAATGAAAACATATTTTATCAGACTACCATTAAAGCTCTTCTAATTTGTTCATAAAATTTTTGAACTGGAAGGGCAGAAATTTAGTGTCAGAGATGTGCCAATGTATGCAAAAAATGGGACCATTTTCTAGGTCCCTCATTTATTGGGCTCTGCAACTGCCCGTGAGGGAAGGAGACGCACAGGCACACATGTAGGAGCCTTTTCAGAAGAGCCTCTCCCTGTAGCACTTGGGAGAATTATTTGGAATGGGCTTGACATACAACTCAGTGTGTTCCCTAATTTGTCAGTCCCCAGGAATGGCACTGGATGGCAGAAATCATGATTTTCTCCTGCTGAAAGGCTGGATGCATCAAACAGATGGATTTAGCAAATGCCAGAAACAAGATTGAACTCGGAAGGAGAGCCATTTGCTGAGATCCCCAACGAGGAAGAAATAGGCTGGAGCATTTCCAAGGCATAGAGGAACCAGAATAAAGCCTGATGTGAACCTGGCTTAAAGAGGATATCACGGCACAGAAATGGAAAGAGATGTTTCTAGATGGGATCTGTCCACTGATCTCATCAGGAAGGTTTATCCATTTTTTATCTCCTTTCTGTCCATGCCGTATATCTCATAAAGTGGTAGAAGTTCATTGCCTTAAGTGCTATTTATACAGCTATTCAACTCATTTACTTAATTCATTCATTAACCACCATTATTAGTACATTACTAGATGTTAAGGATGCAAAAATGAGTTAAGTCAATATGTTTCCAGAGTAGCAAGTGAACCAAGCATGCCAATCAGCACACCTATTTTCCATCATAACATAAAACAAAGTAATTAGAAAGCCCTATCTCTAAATCACCATTACAGGATATAGGAAAAGAGATACATTATTACAGGCAATACATGCTTATCCAAGTGTTTATGAATGTAGCATTAAGTATTATAACATATGATGCATATATCTCAGGACTTACCCAAGATATGATTACTAAAGAAGGTCACCTGTATGTCTCAGGCCTCACTGAGATGTACTATTTGATACGTCTGAATAACGTCACATTTTTGATAATAAGTTATTAGGCACTGAGTCCTCACTCGTGAAATTACTGCCCTTCAATGTCACAAGTGTTTGCTTTTTCTCTCTCTCTCTCCCTTTTTGCACACATGCACACATGTGCACAAACACCCATTATTATTAATTTTTTGGTTAATCCATTTGAGAATAAATTGCAGCCATCACGACCTTTCACTTTGAAATATCTGATCATATATTCTAAATATCTAAATACCTCCTAAGGACAAGAACATTTTCTTACATAACCATGACTCAATAATCAAATTCAGGAAATTTAACAGCGATATATGACTATTTTCCAACACACATCTCATATTCAAATTTCACCAGTTATCCCAATAATTAAATGTCCTCTATGGCATTTATTTCCTTGATCCAGGATCACACATTTCATTGGGTTGTCCTGTCTCTTGTCTCCTTTACTCTAAAATGGTTTCTCAGCCTCTCTGTGCCTTTTATGAAATTCACATTCTTGAGTATAGGCCAGCTGTTTGTGGAATGTCCTTTGACTGGGATTCTGTCATTATTTCCCCAGGTTATTTTTCAGAGTTTCTCCTGGCTGATCTGGAGCCGGTCCTTCTGGTTCTTCTGTCTGGCCAGCTGCCTTCACTGCCTTCCACGTGGCTGCTCCTGTGCTTCAGGAGAGGCCTAGCTGTCTCTTCTGCTGATGGCCACCACTCGGATCCTCTCAGGACTCAGAGAAAGTGCACTGCAGGCTCATGGCTTCTTGCTCCAAACCCTGGACGTGTGCTCCTTAATTCCTCACAGCATACCTGAGGCCAGGCTGCAGCTTTTTAATAAAACTTCATTCAATACTTGAGGATAACACAAGCACAACACAGAGAATAAGGTCAAACTGCTACTCAAAGTTGCTACTCTTAGGGCCCACAGGCTAAAATATGACTTCATTGTTTTAAAGTGGTTCCTACCTCCACATGGAAGGGTCAGCTCGCTCTACCACAAATGCTTGCATGATGTCCTCGCTAGGGAGTCCAGATCCAGCAGGGTACCCAGACCTGGAGGGAGAAAAACATCATCCTCAGTGCCCTCATTTTCTGATTTAGGAGGATTGTCTTCCAAGTAAGGACATCTATCCCCTTACCTGGGAACGTTGCTTTGGAGTATTAATTTGGACCATGGCTCAGCGGGTCCAATCCTCCCAGACCACATTTACTAAAGTGAGGCTGTCTAGCCTTATGTAACACTGCATGTGGGCCACCAAGGATCCAGCCTGGAAGTACTACCACAAGCCAAATACAATTCTTTCACAGCCTGCTCTCCAGCATGTGGTGAAGAGTAGAAAGCTCTTTCACACCCTTACTACAGCCAGGTCTTCATTTCTGATTTCATGTAAACAAATGCTTGGGCAAGAACCCATTAACACATCTCCCAAGAACAACCAGCAATTTTCAGACATAAGAAATTCTAAATCTAGATTGAGGAAAAAATTATAACTTTGCCAGGGGCATAACTGAGCTTAAGATACACCCAATTTACATTACTAAATAGACTGTTCAAAGCATTTGCATTTGGGTTACTTCAAGTTTTGGCCTTCTTTAAGAAAAACAGTGAGTACTTACTTGTCCTTATACCTACACAATAAAAAGACCCATTGAAGTCATGTTTACAAAAATTGATTTAGCTGTCTGGCCCCAAAGGTAAATTCCACTCTCTACCCCAGAGGGTGAAACTGCTTATAACTTCAAGACTGGTTTTCCAGCCTCAACTATTTTTACTATTTTAAGGCAGATTTTCAGCTTCTTCAAATATGTGCTACCTTTCCAGCCTTGTCACCCAAAGTCCTCCCTCAGCACCCTGTGTTCGTCAAACAAGAGCACTTTGCTGATCTCTGATTCTATGCCTTACTTTTTTACTTCCAAACACTTGCTTTTGTGGGCCTTCCATCTTGAATATCTCCCCATCATCCAAACTCTCAAAATTCTACTTAGTTCAAAAACCTGCTCAAACACAAACCCCAATCTTCTCAACTGGGTATGATGGATGTTTCCTAAAATCTCATAGCACAATATTTGTGCCTTTTTCTTTCTTATGGCTGTCATGGTCTACCTCACGTTACAGTTATTGGGTTCGCGTCTTATCTGTCCTACTAGGCTTTCTCAAGGTCACTGACAGAGTCATATTCATCTTGATATCTCTCCCATTATCTAGCATAGTGCCTTGCAAATAGCAGTCATTCAAAATATTTGTAGAGTTGAATTGAACTAAAACCTAGTGAATACAAGATCTTCCAGGAAATTGACAGCTCTGATTTAAATGACATCACATGGCAAATCTGAAAATATTAGTTCAAGAATGAGAGATGACCTGTTTCAATCTGTTGTTAATTTGCCAACCACAGCTTTGGCTAAACATTAACAAAGACAGTCATTGTAAATAAAGACTCCTTTAAGTCAAAACTAATGGACATTTGACGATACAGAGTAGAACAACTGGGTAAAATGATTCCTGGGTTGTAGAGCTTGAGGTTTATGAGAAAAGTCCAATCTCAGCTAAATGGGAAATAAGAAATTGCCCCTGTTCACTCTGCCGTTTGGTTGGCTATACTGAAAGAAAAATTAAAAGTAGAAAACAAGAAGGTAGTAGGCTAAACAAAGATCTTTAGTGACACATTTCTGGTGATGTTTTGGTCATCATATCACTGTTATCAAATACAGTCACTGAAGGCCTATTAGAATGGGCTGCTGATCAGCTAATTCTATTGCAATAGAATAAGATGGAAAAAATATTATATAACAAATGCTACATGGATTCCTCTTGGAGGAGAATTGCTTTTCTTATGGATAAAGCCTTGAGAAGCCTGTAAAGAGTGAATATTTCCCTGTAGAGTACAGGTGTCAAATGATTTGGAGTTTTCTGAGGAAAGAAGAGAGACAAAAAGAGAAATTTATTTTCAGTTGGGGTGGGGCAGAGGGAGAAGGGAGAGAGAGAAAAAAGGAGGACCACGGACATAAAGAAATGCCATGTCTAGAGGAATACTATGAACTAAACAAGGTGACTCCTCTCTGTGACCTCATGCACATTCAGGAAATTTTACAAAATCACAAAAAGCTTGAGGTGATTGGATTTCTTGTGAAAACCAGTAAAGTGAGCAAGTTCTGCATCATGGTTTTTGTGGGAAATAAAATAGAGACAGTAAGCTCTGGTGCAGGGGCCTGAGTCAGAGGGAACCTGGAGATCTAGAGTTTGTGAGAGTCCCCAGAAATTCTGGGGACTTCCCCACCCCTGGAAATTAGAGGCTTTGACCAAATTTCCCCCAGAGCACAGAAATAGAGAGGGCTTTAGATAAAATCAGCATTACAGCAAGTTTAGTGGTCACAGGCTTATAATCTAATATTCTAGGGATATTAACCCGTGACTTATTTACATAAACACTACCTCCATTTATAAGAAAAGCAAATAATGCTTGGGGCAGTATAATGTAGCATTTATGAGCATAGACTGTGGAGCCAGATGCCTGAGTCTGATTCTTGGCTCCACTTTTTACCAGTTATGTGATCTTGGATAATTACTTGACCCTCTGTGCCTCAGTTTCTTCATTTGAAAAATGGAGGGAAGAAAGGTACCTATCTGTGAGCAAATGATTTAACAAAACCTATTATTCCTCTGTGAAACTTAAACATTGGTTGACTTTCCAGCTCTGTTCTCCTGGTAGCCTGGAAAAAGTAGAAATGTCAACTATGTTACTAGACATTGTTGTTTGTTGTAAAATGAGCCCTGAGTGGTAAATTGGACCTGGACTGGGAGGAATTAGAATCATGATATGATGCATTTGTCAAAACCCATAGAATGTAAAATACCAAGCAGGAACCCTGATGTAAACTATGGGCTTTAGTTAATAACAATGTATCAACATTGGTTCATTAAGTGTAATGACTGACCACACTAATACAAGATGTTAATAATAAGAGAAATGTATGTGTATAGAGAGCTAAAGGAGTATATAGGAACTCTCTGTACTTTCCGCTCAATGTTTCTGAAACCTAAAACTCCTCTAAAACATAACGTCTACCAGTTAAAAGAAAAAAAATCCTACAGGAGATATTGGCTTTGCTGGAGGCTTCTAAGCCAGGCAGACCTTGCAGTTACCCGATGTGGGTTTTGCTTTCTGCCCTTGAGCTTTCGGACAGCTTCAAGAATTGTCATTGAAGAGACGTGTCTGAAGCTGCCCTGCTGGTGAGCTCTCCTATAGCTTTTTGAATGGGCTGGTGACCTGTGGTCACTTGGTGAGTCTCAGTACTTGGTTGAGCCTAAGAAGACCTCTTGGTAGCTATGCCCTATCTCCTAGAATTGTCATGAGAATTAAATAAGGTAACATTGCAAAGCACTCAGCACAGGGCTTGGGACACATAAATGCCATCTTATATTATAAATTATTGTTAGTTGCTATCATATATATATAGTATATATTATTGTTATAATTATTGCAGGAGTCAGTGGTTGTAAACATTTTAATAATTGTATTTCAAAATATTATGAGTGATATGCTCTCTGCAATGTCAGATCAATATATGGTATGTATGTGAATACATCCATAGATATAGATATAACATGCATGTCATAGATATATATACAAATATAGGTATAACATATATAGTCATTATATAATAACGCTTGATTTTTTTTTTCTTTGAGGAAGATTAGCCCTGAGCTAACTGCTGCCAATCCTCCTCTTTTTGCTGAGGAAGACTGGCCCTGAGCTAACGTCCATGCCCATCTTCCTCTACTTTATATGTGGGACGCCTACCACAGCATGACTTGCCAAGTGGTGCCATGTCCGCACCCGGGATCCAGATTGGTGAGCCCCAGGCCGCAGAAGTGGAACGTGTGCACTTAACCGCTGCGCCACCGGGCCAACCCCTGGTGTTTGTTTTGATTCCTTTTCTGAGATGGTCAGTCAGGTGTGGCCATAAGACGAGAAATAGGAAATGCTCAGGAAAAAGCAAAGTTTCTTGTACTCACAGGGCCTAGAGGCAGGAGGTGTGGCACACCACACACGGCCACATGGGAAAGCACCAAAGGGTGGTCAGGAGGGAGAAGAAAGGAGCCAGGGGAGGGTTTAGGCCAGAACCTTTGTTGGGATTTCCCTGAGAAAGGCAAGGCATGGCAGGGCATACAGTTTAGGACTGACTAGTTTAAATAATTTTGTGGGGCTTTGGGCTCTAGGGATGGTCCCTCTCTGCCTTGTACTCGGCCTTGGGATGAGTAAGGCAGAAGAATATTGCCTCCCGGGGTGTGCAGACAGAGAGATGGGGTCTGGCTCTGGACTGGTCAGTTTGTTTATCAAAGGCATGCTCCTGGCTGGGCCCTTTGCTCTCTAAGAATTGGTTAGCCCAGGGAGGGGCAGTCTCTCCCCAGCCAGAGAGATTTATTAACATGTAAAAACATCACAATAAACAGAAACTAAAAAATATATATATACAATACAGTGTTCCTCAGGCAATCCCCAAAACTCCATTATGTGGAAATACTTCAGTGATTACAGATGGAACCCAAGTCAGGACGGCATCTTTAAAAAGTCTGACCTGCCCTCAGCTCCTGGGCCCTCTGCTGCTGCTTCTCCTCAGCCGTTTCTGCAGCAGTCAGCTCCCTGTCTGAGTACTACTCAGTTCTATACTGTTCTACTGCCTAACGCCAATGCCCAGAGTCTGGCGCCTCCCACTACTTCCTCACATGTACTTGCATGAAACGCCATGCCACAGGTTAGATAAATCTGGCTCCACATACTGAAGGGGCCGGGCAGCATCACAGAAGTTTAGGGGAGTTAAGTCTGTGGGGCACACTTCGGTCAGCAGTGATGGCAGAGAAATTTCTTCTCCGTCCCTCCCTACAGCGAACTGTTCTGAGGTAATGTGTTCCATCACAGTATAGAGGAGACAGCCCCTTTATAGAAGAGGCCCTCTGTGTCCCTTCGTGAAGGAGACACTGTCTTGTGTTTGCTTCCACTCTCACTTCCTTTTTCCCTCACTTTTGCTGCCCTGGAATTGCAGCTCCCAAGGAAGCATTTGTAATTAAGTGTTGCCTTAGTCTCTGTTTTCTAGTTAACCTGGGCTACACCTTGCTCATAGATCCATGCCCTTAATAAGGCCAGTTACCAACCTTTCTGCATATTCTACCATAGTCCTCTCCTTGCCCCTTTCATTCAGTTCACATTCCAATTCCACTCACTTCAGTTCCATGACTCTCCTATTATATCTCTATTTTGACTCTGTGTACTCACACTCACCTTGGTTTATCCCTGTCTCCTTATTATCATGTATTTGCTTTTCCAGCCTCCATTTCTCATTCTTACTACAGTTAACAATATTTTTATTTTTATTTGGGAAATTACTCTTCTCTTACCCTTAGTCCACGTGGTTCAGGTGGAGCTAAACTTCCTTCCTACATTGCTTGGGTCTTGGCCAAGCAGTATAATCCATACCCCTAGTCATAGGGAGTCTTTTGGAGATAGGCATATGACTAAGTCAGTTCAAACAGAGCCAGTCCTGAGATATTTGTTGGAACTACTGAGGAATAAAAGTTCCTTTTCCTCTTAGAAAGAGAAAGAAAAGTGAGCCTGCACATTGAGTCAGCCTGAGAATGAAGCCAGACCCAAGGGAGAGAGGAAGAGGCTGGCTTTTGATGGGGAGGTTTGAGCTACTGAATTCATTCATGCCTGATGTTTTCTACCTGCAAGTCTTTTAGCTTTTTTAGGAAATATTTTGTATTGTAATTCTGCCTTTCTGTTGCTGCAGCTGAAAGTGTACAAACTAACATGGTTCTCTTTCTCCCTAAATCCCAGCCTCCTGGGCATTAATAGAAAAACCTGGAATACCCAATGTGGTACAACAGCACAGCTCCCTAGAACCTTTGATCTCCATACCCTTCCACTACAGTGTTGTGGAATGAGCTTAAATGAGTCATTCAGTAGAGATGAGGATTGAGTTATTGGCCCTGAGGGCAGACACTCCACATGTGGTACTCAAGTAGCCATTCCACAGTACACTGTCTTGTCACATCTTGCCTCTTCTCTTTTCCTCCTGACCTGTGTTTCTGTCTGAGTGCCTTGCCAGCAATCTGATGCAATTTCTTAAATTCTTAAAACTGCAGGGGAATTTTATGGCCATTCAGGCACACAGTTCTTAAGCAGAGCAAAGCAGGTGGAATTGCTGGCGCCCTACCAGACCAGAGAGACAAAAGCAGGTCTCTGGCCCCAGGATGTGGGCGCAACTCTAGGAGGAACTTCCCATCGTGACCACTCTGTGCCCTCCAAGTTTGGCTCCTGTTTGTCATTTCTACTTGACTCATGTTCCTGTCTCTCCTAACTCTTGATTGATCATGCCTCTCCTCCTAATACGGTTTTACTTCTACACTTGGGCACACACTCTCACACTGACCGGGTAATGTTTCTTAGCCTCGCTTGATGCTTTAGACCCTTTTCCTTCCTTTAATTTGCCCCTCTAAGAAGACAGGTCTTACAATTCTGTTCCAATCTGGTGCGTGGGACCTGGACACTGGCGAAGTCTAATTACTATGAAATAGAACTATTTACTCTACTGTGATGCAAGCTCTGGGTGTACCAGTGTGTCCCTGACCAGCGCTAAAGAGAATTCTTCCCTTACCTTGCCAGGCCTCCGGGAGACCTCTAAAGTTTCTGCATATCCTGCTGCATTCTCAGAGGAGTGTGCTCATGCAGTGATCAGCTGTGCATTGGGCGAGGTCTACAGCTCATGCAGGAGATTCCTCCTGTTTACATGATAAGTGAATTGCTGATGAGTGAGGTCCTGAAGCACAGACTGAAAAATATTCCCACTCATGCAACGGGGCAGTTTTCTGTGACATGTTAACCCCTTTAGTCCAGCACAATTTCTGGACATTTGCTTGGTAACCTTTGCAGCAGCCATAACCCAGTCTACTGGACATGCACTCACTGGGCAACTGGTTGACTTTCAGGCAACTATGGTGGTAGAATTCAGATATAAGATACATGGACCAAACAATAACAGAACATATTGAGTATTTTCTATATGCAAGGCACAGGCTAGGAGCTAGTGGCTCAAACAGCAAAACATTGAATTAAAATATTATTACAAATCATGAAATGTGCCTCAATCAAAATGAGCAGGAGGCAGAGATAGAATAATGGGGAAGGGCGACCATGCAAGGAAGGCCTTTCTGACAAGGTGACATGAGGGAGGACAGAAAGATTGAGATGGCATTGATCTTGCAAGCAGTTGAAGGAAGGGAGTGTTATAGCCAGAATAGCAGACACAAACTCCCTGAGGTAGCTATGTTAAAGAAATGGAAAGAAAATCAGGGTAGCTGATGGGTAATGAGCAAGGGGAAGAATGGTACAAGATGGGAACTGAGGCATGGTCAGTGGCAAGATGGAGGGCTTTAGAGAGCTTGGATGCAATTCTATGTGAAAAACGAAGCCATTGAAGTGGGAGAATAACATGAAATAATTGAAATTCCAAGTCATTCTTGCTTCAAAGTGCATGGAGAATGGGTCGTAAGAGGCAGAAGAGAAAGCAGGGGAAGCAACAAGGAGGCTGCTGCCCAGCGCAATGGCCTTGGGGAAGAATGGAGGGTTTCTCCATCCATCTGGTGAGTGAATCAACACGACTCCCTGGTGGATTCAATGTGAGAAGTGAGAACAAGAAGAAGCAGGTATGACGCTTAGATTTCTCGCTCAAAAGACTGGTGCATGGTGGTGTCATTAGCTAAGATGGGGAAATTTTAGGGGAGAATGAATTTGTGAGTGAATGGGAATCCATTGAAGTTTTGGAATTAAGTTTCAGCTGTTGGTGAGACAGAGAAATGAAGACATCCCATGGGAAGCTGGAATACACACTTGGAAGCTGGATGGGGGGGACGGGAAGAAGGTGGTGGAATGTCTGACCTGGAGGCGGGGATTTAGGAGTCTTCAGCATACAAATGGCATTTAAAGCCACAGGAAGGAATGAGGTCCTCAGGAGAGTGTATGGTAGGAAAAAAAGGAGGGCAGAGGGTGCTTGGCCCCAGTCCTGCCCCTCAAGCCTTCTCCACAAGTCCTAGTCCTTCCTTCTGCAGGCTTCATAAGCAAAAGATACAGCTCTCTTCCTTACTCTCATTAAGGAGCCTAGTGGCCTCTAAACACATGAGCCAACCAGGTCATCCTCTTAGAAAGCCAAGTCTTTATGCCTGTCCCCATGCTTCTATCTTCTATTCCTTTAAAATGTGTTTTCTCCCCCTACTCCCAAGGTAGACAAATGATCTTCATGCTAACAGAAAAAAAAGAAGGAAGGAAGAAAGCCCAAACAACACTGCCGTCACCACCCAGCTAAGCAACTAAACCAACAAACAAAAGTAAAACATGACATCTCAGAAGGGAGACTACCCCCTGGCCAAGTCTTGGGGGATAATTTGCTCTAAAGCTGTTAGCCTTGGGGTGAATAATGCTTCCAGACTGCTCTGCTTTGCCTTGGCAATCAGTTTATCCATGTGAGCGTGTAGCACGGGTCACATGGAAAGTTGAAACAAGATAATTTGACTGACTCTGGGCCAACCATGGCCACACCTGGATGAGCATATGCTCTGCTGAAAATGGGTCATGAAGCTGACATGCACCTGTAAAGACATCACATATCTTTCCATGTGGTGTGTGAGCTTCAAAGACCCTGTTGTGTAATTATCTGCTCTTTTTATGTGAAATGGTCAGGATCTTCTCCATCTCTCTGTGAATACTCGCTACTCCTGGCAGATTCACTCTCTTCCTCCTCCCACCAACAGCTCTCAGACTTGGTAGGCCAGGAACGAATTCCTGTACCAGAAAGAAGCAAGCAGGAAGTGTCCTCGCTGTGGCTGTAATCACCCACAACATTGAGGTTTCCTTTGGGTGTTTTGCACCTCTGCTTTTGTTCATTTTGCCCTGCCCCTTTCCTTCCGGTGCAGTGTCAGGCCACTTTCCTGGCCCTTCTCTGAAGTGCTTAAGGCCACTTCTTTCTTACCTTCCTAACTGGTTCTTACCCCACTATTTTCCCTGACCAATCATTGCTGTGCTGCTCAGACTGGTGATCCAATTCACAACTTGCCCTGATGCTTGTTTTGTAAGTGCCTCTGGGCCCCTAGCTTCCTATCAGGTTGCAGACCTGCTTTGCAACCCAGATCCACAACTTCAGCGTGTTCTTCGCTCTTTGAGCCCCAGCTTCCTGCCTGTCTTTATACTAAGCCACCACCCCCACAGTTCCTCTGTTGACATATGATGCACACATGCAGACTGCTTTAAACACCTGCATGCTGTGGTTGTGCATCCTTATGTATATGTTTGGTGACATTTGGCTCACTAATAACTACTCCATCTCTGCTCCCCACTAAGAGGGTCTGCCTCCTGCAGCTTTTCCCTGGTGGTCAGCATAGATGTATATCTCTGCTCCTAAGCACGGTTGCCATTGATTCTTAAAAGTGTTTCTTCTTCCTGTCCTAGGAATGCCTGCTTCATATTAGCTCATCCTCAGAGCTCCTTGGGAAATCTGCATTCAGCCAGCAGGTGCGAACAGTAAGGCAAAGGCTGGGAATAACAAACGCATGGGCTTTCAGCCTTCATTGATGTTTAATATTGTCTGTCTCATAGGTGGCATTAATGAAGTTAAGGAAAAAATGTGTGGTTGTCCTTAGTGCTATAGACTAAATTTTTCTGAGCCTCCTGAGCTCATATGGTTCAATTATATTTCCTTTCCTCTAAAAAAAGTTAGGCATGCCCATGTGACTTGTTTTGGACAAAGAAATACGAGCAGAAATCATCCATGTTACCTCTAGGTGGAAACTTTAAGAACCAGTGTGCACTTTGGCACATTTCCTTTTTCCTGCCAAGGCCAACACTGTCCATTAGAAATATAATGCAAGACATCTATGTAAGTTTAAACTTTTTAGTGGTCACATTAAAAAAAGTAAAAAGAAAAAGTTAAAATTAATTTTAATGATATATTTCATTTAACCCAAAATGTAAAAAATATCATTTCCACAGGTAATCAATATTGAAACTTATTCATGAGATATTTTACATTCCTTTTTTCTCATATTAAGTCTTTGCAATCTGATGTGTATTTTGTACTTAATTTCAGTTCAGACTAGTCACATTTCAAGGGCTTGATAACCAAAATTGATACACAGTGACTACCATGGTGGACAGCGCAGGCCTTGGCAATCATATATATGATATATATGTATCTTACTAACTTTTAAATTTTACCACCAAAAAAACCCCATAAGCCAGAACTTTAAAAGTCTTGACTTTTGGGACTTAAAAAGACCTTCGGGTCCCCACCTTTTGATGGGCAGGAAGCTAGTCCCCAAGGAAGGCATATTCTCCAGTGCTCACTTCAGATGTGGTCAAAGAGGATACTGAAACAGAACCAAAGTACATTCTCTGCCCCTGAGTAGGGGCTCCTTACAACACTTACCCAGCGGGATTTCAGAATTCTAAGTGACTGCTGTGTGTCTATCCTACTTTCCCAAATTTTAGTGGAGAGATAATATTAAGGCCCGAAGAGAGAATATTGGAGCAGCTGAGGGATAGTAGAGATACTGAGAACAAAGGGAATGAGAAGTTATGGATAAGCAATTAGATTCTGTTTGGAATTATTTAAGGAATAAAGTTTGGAATTACATTTAGATACACTGGCTAATGGGCTGATCCCCAGAACATAACTCCTTACAGATACTGCTCTCACTGGGGCCGCAGCACTATGTGCTTCACAGAAAAACGAACCAAACCTGGTGTCGGTCTTCATTGGGACTTGCCATGTCTATCTTCCACGCATCAGCCAGACTGATCATCAGAAACATAGATCAGACTGTGCTGCTCTCCATCAAGACACTTCAATGGCTTCCCACTCCCTCTAAGACAAAATTTGAGCTCCTTTAACATGGTATTCAAGGCTCTTCACGACAAGACTCCTATTTTCTTTTGCAGCCTCATTTCTTTCCACTCACTTCCTAATGTTTTATGCTTCAGGAACACCAGAGTATTTTGAGTTTCTTGCTCATGCCATGATGCTTCTCTGTATTTTTATTTTCCTGGAGTCCTCTCCTTCCTTTTGGCCTGGCTAAATCCTACTAACTATTTAAGACTTAAGTTAAGTGCCATCTCAAAGAAGTCTGTGCTGACTGCCAGGACGAGTAAATGTTCCTATCTGGCCTACCCTAAGACTTTGCACAGCTATCAGTGAACATCATTTTGCATTGGAATTATTTATTTATGTATAGCTTGTTCTTGGGAGCTTATATTTCCTGAATAAATATTTCTGGAAGACAGAGCCAATAACACAGAGAAGAATGGAGAGGGAATCCTTCTCAGAGAGCAGGGTTACCAGAGGCTTAATAAATGCCTCTTGAATAGTGGCAGTTGAACAGTTTGCTGCTGAAATAGTAGAATTTGACCATAGTTCATAGTCCTTACCTGCATGGCAGTGGTATTTCTATGCCAATAATTGAGGAGTTTTAGGCTGCTTAATTTTAAAATGGCTTATGATGAGGATTTTTAGGCTGGTTAGTTTTAAAACTACAGATGAGATTCAGGCTCCAAGGAGTGGAATTTGTTTGCCCCTTTGTTGGGAAACATTTACATTTCTAAGGGAAACCTCTATCTGTGAAGATGCCTCCCTCTCTGTGCCAGGAAGAGGGGGGGATGGTCTTATCTCTAGAGGCTCTTGGTCAATGCCAGAGGCAAGAACTTAAGTTGGTTACTGTCTGGCAACCTCATGTAACTGACCCTCCCCCCCACAAATCCTCCTTTGTCTTTAGCCAAGGATAAAATTCAGGCGGTGACTTCTGCCATTTACTCAATCCGGTTTGATTCTTATCTACCATTTTAACTTTTTTACATATTCTTTGTCTTGTAAAGAGATAACTCACATACCTATGCCTTAAATTTAGTCCTAACCCTCAACTCGGGGCAGCAGCAGCAGGAGCTCTGACTGCCCGTGGGTCCTGTCCCCACGCACCAGCTCTGCCTGCCCATGGATCCTGTCCCCATGCCAGCGGGGGCAGCAGCAGCGGCTCTGCCTGCCCATGGGCTCTGTCCCCATGCCAGCGGGGGCAGCAGAAGCGGCGGCAGCAGAAACTCTGATTGCCCATGGGTCCTGTCCCCATGCTATTCTACTCTCTAAATAAAAGAGCACTACTGCCAGATCTTGAGAGTCCAAGAAATCTTTCTTTCGACTCCTCGGCTCACCGACCCCGCATCAATAATGTGTCATAATTTCCAGAACTTCTTACTTTTTACCTGATAGGCCCCTGAAATTCTGATGGTATAAGCTGGTTAGCTTTTCCTTGCCAGCATATCAGAGAAGAATCTCGAACGCCTGATCTTTTACCATAGCCTGCTGACTTCCTGGCCTGGAGACAGAGCTGTGAGACTAAGAGACTAGAGGTCAACACAAAAGTTCCTGTGGTGGAGGAAGGTAGTTATGTGGTAATTGTGATAATGTCTTATCCGATTGTGCAACCATGGCTAAGGGCTTAATGGCCTTTAACACAGCTATGACATTTAGGTATATTTTTGGATTATCATATGAAATAACAGACACTTCTTAAGCAATTTATTTTATCAAATGTCAAGATTATTAGAAATTTGTGGAAATGCCTGCCCAGGAAACCACCTGAATACCTTCTTCTTATCTTATAACTTACATTGTCTCTTCCTTGTGACTACATTGGAAATTTACTATACTTTTACATGACCCCCTGACCATAGTGGATTGATTTATGGATGGAAACATGAACCCGGATGAACCAATTATAAAAATGCTCAACTCAAAATCATGTTTTATTGCTACAGAGATTGTCACCTGACTTAAGATTGACAAATAAAATCCAAGATTGTTGGACTTGGTAAAAGAAAGGTTGAAAGCTGTAAGATGCAAGACTTGGAAGACAAATGGAACAAAACTGAAAAGAGAAAAGAAATGAAAGATGTAGCTCCTGGTAGATTCGAGGCATACTTCCAGCTATTCCTTTGATCCAACTGCTATTCCTGCAGTTTTATCACATTCTTTGATACAGTGAGATAAAAAATTCCTAGAGCTCCTTATGTTTATTTGAACTGGATTTCTGTCAATTGCAATAGGAAAAGTGTAAACTAATATGTGTCACGCACTGTGCTATGTACTAAAGACAAAAGACAAATATGCTAGTCCTTATCCTCAAAAATCCACATTCCAGTGAAACAACAGTGTTTTAAATGAACTCATTACTTTTAGATACGATATCTCATTTATTATTTTAGCAATTCTGTGAAATAGATATTATCACTATAGCAGACTCTTGTCTTTTACAATAGATACGTGTAGAGATCTCGGGAATCCCAAAGGTGAAAATATAGTGGAAAAGTAGACCCTTCATTAAACGGAATATTGAATTTCATGATATAGTTGTTCTTGTCACAGTATTAGAGACATTATCAAATTAAACGTTCTTCTGTTTTATTTATCCAAAATTTTTGTTGAGAGCTATATCTTTTATTTTTCTTTGTTTTTTTCTTCCAGCATCGATAATAGCAGATAGCTTTTTGGGGGATTTTTTTTCCCTATGAAATAAAATTTTTAAATAAACCATGAAAATTACTGCTTACGTGATGAAGCTCTATTGAGTTCTATGTGGATGTTGGTAAGTTGACTAGGTGTAGCAGTCTCGCAGTAAACATGATTTAAATGGATGGCTTAGCCAAATGACAAATCATTTCATGTCCTGAACCTTCAGGATGATTCTAATATAAATGTAGCCATGAAGCTTAAATCATGGAATACTCATATCCTATTGTATTTACAGATGAAGAAACTGAGAATAAGGGAAGGAAAGTGACATCAAGATAATAAATACATCAGTGAAAGAGGCTGCACTTGAGCTTCAATTGTGTTGGCTTAGCTTCTAATTCCAAGTCCCCTGATCCATTAAAGTATGGAGGATCTATGGTGGATTAAAGATGGTCACGAAATCTTTGACACTTCTCCCACTGAAGTTGGAGTCTGTGTTTCCTCCACTTGAACCTAGGTGAGCTCTGTGACTGACCTAATGGATATAATATAGTGGAAATCACATGCTGCCAGTTGTTGGGTGCAGGCCATAAGAGAGTGACAGGTTCCACTTCCTATCGTTTGGAACACTCACTCTTGGAAGCCAGCCTCATAAAGAAGTATGACTATCCCAACAGTACCACATTCTAAGAAGCCAAAACTGTGTGAAGAGGACCCAGAGGATGAGACACCATGTTGAGCAAGAGAGAAACCAAGGAGCACTGAGATACTAGACATATGACCCATCTTAGAAGTGGGTACCCAGCTCCAGTGACCCCAGCTGACAATAAATGGATCAAACACAAGTTGCCCAGCTGAGGTCATCCTGAACTCCCAATCTGCAAATTTTGAGCAAATAAAATAGTTGTTTAAGATACTTAACTTTGTGGTAGTTTGCTATGCAGCAGTAGAGTGCAGGAACAGATACAGGTGGTGCCATTACAAAAACCCAAAATATGTAGCCTTGATTTTGAAACTGGACAATAGGCAAAGACTGAAAAGCCCTCAAATGGAGATTGATGGAGGCTAGAAGGACAGGAGGTTATTACTGAGGGTTGGCAGGAGGGCAGCCCATATTGTGTAGTTGCAGAAGATTTAGCAAAACTGTCACTTTACGTATTTTGCAAAATATATTATGGACCTAATAAACTGGTGGATCTCAATAAGTTGATTTCCAGGCAGAATGTTAAAGGTGCCAGCTAGTTCTTGTATTATCTGCAGATGATAAAGTGTAGATAGGGAGAAATAAGCTAAAGAAGTTATTCAATTTTTTAGCAGAATTTAGAGGAAATATATAGGACATAGGACTTGCTGGCTTCAAAGATAAAACTATCTCTCTTTTGTTTTCCAGCCGAGAAAACATTTTTAAAGCAAGAAATAGCCTTCAGATAAAGATCAAAACCAGGGCAATAGAACAAAAATTCAGGGTAAAGATGAAGTCAAACCACAAGCATAAATCCCCATGATAAGATCTCAGAAACATTTAAGTTGATGTCCCATGGATCCCATCAGCTAGACAAAAGATTTTAAGAGTGTGCCTCATAATCCTTCTCTGTCAAACAATAGAGATTCTAATAATCTTAAGGATATTGTCCCATCCTTAAGCAGATTTGCAGAGGGCCAAAGGCACAAAACAGACTAGCTCAAAAAGATCTGTGGACTTGACTTTTATCCAACAGAATGGATTGTAGTTTCATACACAAGAATTCTACAATGTTTTTAAAGGAATTATACCACCTTGGAGTGAAGGGGCAGAGACAATATCAAATTAAAAAGAGCGCTTCGGACCTCTAAACTAATACAGAAAGGATTATTCAGGCTGAGAAACTTACTTAGCGGCTATTTCTTGTGGACAATGAAGAATAACTTAGTGGGCAGAACCAAGAGCCCAAAGGTCAGAACCAAGGGCCCCAGAGAATCATACAAAGGATGCAGGACCAGGGTTTAATCAAGGAACTGGTAATGTGTGCCTAGCTGGATGTCACATTGTTATGGACCAGTGACTGCTCTGCGCCCCCTTTTCCCCCTTTCTCGAAAGGCCATGTCTACACATGCCTGACCCAACATTGTATGTAAGCGTGTGTGTGTTTGTGTGTGTGTGTGTGTGTGTGTGTCGGGGGCAAGCAACTTATATCTATTCACAAGACTTCAGATTGAGACAATATATACCTGAGGAACCAAACCCAAAGAGGTTTATCCACACCTGGCCCTGAGATCTGCAACCTTAAGCTTAAGCCCAATGACATAATGGGGTGAGACTTTTGAGGACCGGGAAAGGGGATTAGCACATTTTGCATGTGGGAAGAATATAGTTTGTGACCACAGGGCAGATGGTCACAAATTCTTTGATACTCCTCTTGTTGATTAGTGAGGAGTCTGTGTCCGTACCTCGAATCTGGTCAGACGCTGTGACTATTTCCACCAATCGAATATGACCACAGTGAAGATGCGCCAGTTTCCGAATCCAGGTTTTAGAAGATTGGCAACTTTCACTTCCTGTTTCTTGGAAGCCAGCAACCACTTGGGAAGTATGACTCTCTTGATACCTCTGTACTGTGAGAAGCCCAACCACGTGGAGAGGCCCTGGAGGACGAGACACCACGTGTGGGAAGAGAGAGGCCAAACAGAAGTGACGTGCCATATATGAGTGGAAGAGTCATCTGAGAAGTAGAGCCTAGCCACCACGGCTGATGCCTCATGGATCAGAAATGAACCCTTCCAGAGTTCATGATGTATAAAAACTATGAGAAAATAAACTGGCTGTTCTAAGCCACTAAGTTTGGAGTCGTTTATTATGCAGCTATAGTTAACCAGAACAGCTTCTACTTTGAATTCCCTATTTAATCAAAAGTACTTGCTCTTTCCATTCATAGAAATTGTTAGTTATACAAAATTTCAATCAGTCTGACTTCACGATTTCTGGGCAACAGATGCGACAGAAGTTATAATGTCTCAGTGTGATCCTGGGCCTCAAGAGGCTTGTGTGCTTCTGCTCTTTCTCTTGGAAACTTTGAAGTCTGAAGAAATGAATCATCCCAGCTGACCTCCCTGGCTGACCCCCGCAGCTGACCATGGACTTACCAGCGAGCCCAGCTGAGATCAGCTGAGTCCAGCCCAGACTGGAAGAACCCACCCACTTGGACCCAGCTGAAATGGCCAATTTGAAGAATCATGAGCTAAAGAATGGTTGTTGTTTTAAGTCGTTAGTTTCGAAGCGGTTTGTTAGACAGCAATAGCTAACTGGTACAATAGCCTTCTATTTGATCTACTGCCAACCAAAAAAAAAGCGGAGAAGTATTGGTTGTTCTATCCAGTTTTAGGTAATTTATTTACTTTTGTTTCTTTATAAATTTGAGGATGAAACCAATAAACTTACTTTTAGTATTTCTGTGTGGCAGAATACAATGAGAATACAGCAACACTGTGACATTCCTGCCCCAAATTCAAAACCTGAATCTAATTACAAGAAACATCAGCGGGGCTCGGCTGGTGCGTAGTGGTTAAGTTTGTATGCTCCACTTGGGTGGCCCAGGGTTTGTGGGTTCAGATCCTGGGCTCAGACCTACACACTGCTCATCAAGACGTGTGTGGAGGTGTCCCACATACAAAATAGAGGAAGATTGGCACGGATGTTAGCTCAGGGCCAATCTTTCTCACCAAAAAAAGAAAAAGAAAAGAAACATCAGGGAAACCCAAATTGAGGGATATTGTTCAAAAATGTCAAGGTCACAAAAGACAAGGAAACATCAAGAAACCATTACAGTTTGAAGAAGACTAAAGGACATGACAACAAAATGCAATACATGATTCTGGACTAGATCCTTTTACTATAAAGAGCATTTTTGGGGGATAATGGACAAAATTTGCATGGAGTATATGAATTAGACTGTAGTGGTGCATCAGTGTTAATTTGCCAATTTTGATGATTGTGTGAGTATATAGGAAATGTCTTTTGTTTATAGGAATTATATACTAAAGTATTTGGAGGTTTGGAGGCATCATATAGACAATTTATTCTCAATGGTTCAGTTTTTTAAAAATCAAAAAAGAAAAGAAATATTATAAAAAAGAATATTAATGGTAGGGCAGTTTCGGTCCTACAAGATAAAAAAGAACAGGTATCTCCCACTTAAGTCAATAATTTGTTGTTGATAATCAGACTTATTGCCCAAGAAATGCTGACGAGGAACCCACTTTCCATTATTTTAATTGGGAAAAATTATATGGCTAATACATCAACCCAAAACACCCAACTAATTTCCCTAACATAGAAATAAAACACAGTAAAATGCTTATATATTAGAAATATCACATTAGCATATAATGTGTTTAAAACATCATTTTCTGATTACCAAACAATTAATAAGGTTATCAATAAATTTTTGCTTTGTATGTAAATCCCAGATATAATCCTCCTTGCTATCACTTAGTATGCTTTTCAAAATGGTCTACTCATTAGGATATTGATATGATTATGATAGTCTACTAATTTTATTTGATTCAAGACATTATTTATTTTTACTGTTCTTTATTAACTCAAGAATTATTCTATCCATAGTTTTGTTAAAGACATAGTATTGAATTTTAGGGAAAAATAAAAAATTTTCCTATATAAGCAGTGGTGAAAAAATATTGTACTGAAAAATAAGTATATTCAGTGAAGTTTGTGTAGTACAATCCAAGAGGCATTCTAATGACAAAATGTTACCTGTGAAGACATGGTTTATGCCTGTATATTGTAAAGCTACCATCATTTCAGCTATAAGTCTTACACAGAAATCTCAGTACAACCGAATAGATTGACCCTCAAATGTAAGAATTACATTATACTACACAACGTTATAAATATTCAGCCAATGAATGAGATTACCGGGTAGCAATTGAGAAAATAGTTTAGACTGATACACCATTATGAACACTAATTGTCGATAACTTAAAGAATTAAATGGAAAATCTAGAAGAAAAATTGAATTGAATTTATCTATTTTATGCATGGAGAAGAATTTCCTAAGTTTAGAAGCAACAGAAGCCAATAAGGGAAAAATACACAAATATGATTACAGTGAAATTTTAAAACTCTATGTGTATGAGTTTAAAAGTAAAACAAACATTTATGGCAAATAGGAGACCAAAGTATTAAATAGTAAGAGCTCCTACAAATCCATAAGAAAAACGTGAAGACACTGACAGATATATGGAAAAGAGCACAAAAAGACAGTTTATAAGAGAAGAAATACAAGTAGTGAAACAAATTATGGGAGAAAATAACTTTACTAGTAGTCAAAGAAATGAAAATCATAACTGGGATCTATCATAGCCATCTTAAATTAGAGAAGTGATTAAAAATATCACAAATCCAAAGGCATGCAGGGTGTGGTAAACTAACTGGGAACTTTGCATATAACTAGCATCCATACAAAATAAAAGAATCCCTTTGGAAAGTAATTTGGCATGCTGACCCAAAGGCTATAAATATTAATATCTTGACCCATTATATTTTTGGAATTCACTCTTCTTTTTGCACAAAGATGATCATTATAAATTTGTTTATAACAGCAGAAGAAAGTATCTGTGTTAGAGTGGGGGTGGTTGGCAAACTAAACAGCTAATGGTTAAGTAAGCTGTGGTGCCGACATTGCATATCATAGTCTGTGGTTATTAAAACTACTCTAAAAGTGAACAAGAGTGATGATACAATGTTTTAAAAAAAGTAGAACACAAAATTATATATCCTGTGTTATTACCCAACTTAGTCAGATAAGAACCAATGTGTACAAATCAGTGGTGAGATCAGCATATCAACAGTGGATGTAAAAGGTGATGAGGTGATAAAAGATTGTCTAAAAATTTTTTTCTCAGGGATCCCTCATACACTGATGGTGCAAACTGGTGCAGCCACTATGGAAAACATTATGGACTTTCAACAAAAAATTAAAAAAAGAAATACCATACAATCCAGCTATCCCACTACTGGATATTTATCCAAAGAACATGAAATCAACAGTTCAAAGAGATTTATGCACCCCTATGTTCATCGCAGCCTTATTCACAATAGCCAAGATGTGGATGCAACTCGAGTGCCATTCTACAGATGAATAGATAAAGAAGATGTTTACATACAATGGAATACTACTCAGTCATAAAAAAGACAAAATTGTATCATTTGCAACAACATGGATAGACCTTGAGGGTATCACGTTAAGTGAGATCTGTCAGACAGAGAAAGACAAATGTCATATGATTTCACTCATACATGGAAAATAAACAAACACATAGATAAGGAGAACAGATTAGTGGTTACTAGAGGAGGAGAGGGTGGAGGGAGGGTGGAAGGGATAAAGGGACACACCTATATGGTGATGGATAAAAACTAGACTATTGGTGGTGAACACAAAGCAAACTATACAGAAACTGAAATATAATAATGTACACTGAAATTTACGCAATGTTATAAGCCAATATGATCTCAACAAAAATAAAATAAAATAAAATAAAAAGTTGGGGGGAAAGTACATAGTCTTGATTGTGAGAACAGAGAAAAAAGAGTTGAGTCTTGTTTCCTGATGTATTACAAATATCTGACACATGGTCAATACTAATAACTAATTTTTAAGCTGAAAAAAAAATCTATTCTCTGTTTTTCCAAATTAAAAGAGCATACATATTGCCTTTATAATTAAAACAAAATAAGGAAAGAAGAGAGGCGAGATAATGTGCCAGTGCTTATAGTCAAGTGGGAAATTTTTCCTATACAACTATTCAATAAGCATCACCAAAAGTCCATGAAAATCATACAGATGCTGGTGACTGCACTCTGGAAAGCAGATCGGGATCACAGAGCACTGTAAAAAACCAGTGTCCTACATGGAGCTGGTGACAACTCTAAACAAGACTGAGGTCATGCACCAACCTGCCCAAGGAGACTTTCCATATAGTCATAGCTGCTGTAATGCTTTATGAGGCTTCATAAACACATCGAATGCTTACTGGCCAGGAAATAAGCCTGGTAGTTAGGTATTTTTGTTTATGCGCAACATAAAGTGTGTCAGTGTTTTTCAACTTTTCATAAGGTTAAGGTCACAGTGTTTTTCCATTTTAAAATTGCTCTTGGAAGAAAAAAACCCAGCAGTCCCACCATAGAGTGTGTTTTTAATGTAGGAGCAATCAATGGAAGGATTCATGTTTTTGGTTTTCAAAGATCATTTAAAAAGTTCACAATGGATTTGTGCTGGTAGTATTTTAAATCAAGGAAGTATGTTGGTCATATCATTTTACTTGGAGTTTTGCTGCTTCTTAGAGTGCAGGATGTTTAAAGCAAATGTAATACAGTAGCGGGTAATCTTCCGTTTAGCTTTACAATTCTATCAGCAAAACTCAGGAATAGCATGTTCTCTTTGAATTGCGTTTTTGCAATTTGAGATTTAGGTTCAGGTTTCTTGACGCACCCCTGGGCATTGAATCTGAATTAATTATTGCATCCAATTTCCTGCACCTAGCCCCTAAGACAAGCGCAAACAAGCGAGAAATGGTTACCCTCATGGCGAATAAAGATCCTATCAAAGCAAAGCGCAGGGCAGTACAGTGTCTGCTGGTAAGAATTTATCCATTGCGAAAGATCGAAGGGAGAATCAGGTTGGCACAAATTGAAAGCTATTGAATACGCTTAATATCTTCTAGTTTAATTCACACCTTGCAGGTATGGATCAAAACACACCACGAAAAGCTTTGCTATAATGACTGAGGGAGGTGGGGTTTTTTCTTTCTTTTTGTACTTGAGGAGAAATTAGCCCGGCACCACCTACCATGCAGACGGCAGGCCTTGTGCCAGGTTACATGTGCGCTAGTCAGGTTGTCACCCATTGTTATGGGGAAAAGGGTTCCTTATGACCGGTCTGAGATTTGTCCTCCTTAATGAATGAGTCACGAAAACAAAAAGCAGAGCTGGGCTTTTTTGAAGCTCCTGTTTCTCTGAAGATTTGAAAAGAATGGTCTCAACCCTCAAAATGTCTTATCCCCTGCGATATAAAGTTCTCAATAAATAATGAGAAGATTAACAAAAGAATTTCATTATTTTATTCACTAAAATGTACATACTTGCTCTCAGTCTTTTTATCTTCGCTTTAATTCTCCATAAAATCTATTAATGAAGCACTCCAAAGGCTGGTCCTAGGGGAAGAAAAAGAGAATATCTTTTCTTATTCTCTTTATTAGAGACATTAAAGAAGAATTCTCTCCTCTTTAATTCAAGTTTTTAGGCAAAAATTTGAGAATGACTTTGGAAATCACCTATGAGGTAAAGAGAATGCCATACTGAGTTTCATTTTGTACAAGGGAGTATCTTTAAAATAAAAATAATAGCTAACAAGTATTACTATTAATAATAACAAATAAAAGAATAAAAGCTAACTGCTGGTTGTGGGGAAGTTAAGCCTTGAAAACAAGTCCCTGAGTAGTGCCTTTTTCTGCCACAAAACATTGTGCCTGTCAGTTGGGAGTTAAGAACACTTACAATATTTTTTTCTCAAAAAATTAGAACAGATTCAAGATTCTCTCCATGTTAACATAACCCTTGCGTGCATTCCAACGTTGCCTTCTTGAATTAGAGAGAAAGTTTTAGGCTTTTGGCTGATATTCTGGGGAGTTGTGGCCCATCTCAGATACATCTATTGTTATGGGTTGAATTGCATCCCCGCAAAAATGACTGGTGAAGTTCTAACCTCTAGTACCTCAGAACGTGACCTTATTTGGAAATAGTTCTTGCAGATGTAATAGTTAAGTTGAGGTCACACTGGAGTAGGGTGGGCCCCTAATTCAATACAACTGATGTCCTTATAAGAAGGAATGTCATGTGAAGAGACAGACACACACAAAGGAAGATGGCCGTGTAAAGATGGAGGCAGAGATTGGAGTCACACCACCACGAGCCAAGGAATGCCTATGACCACCGGAAGCTAGGAAGAGGCAAGGACAGATCCCCCTCTTCGAGGGCTTGGAGGGAGCACGGCCCTGCTGCCACCTCAGTTTCAACTTCTAGCCTCCAGAACTGTGATACAATAAATTTCTGTTGTTTTAACCCATCCAATCTGTGGTCGTCCTTCGTTACAGCAGCCCTGGGAAACTAATAAACCAATGGAGGTGTGCCTTGCTTGAGTGAGTGTCATCCAGTGTTAGTCAACATACGTATTCTGTGGGAAAAAAAAGGAGATAAAGAAAAAAACGATTTTTTCAAAGCTGCATAGAAGTTTGGGGTTGCTGACTATGAAATTTTGTGCCTGGCTAGACTGGAAAGTTCATTGCCAAGTTCCCTAATGTTCACCGAAGGTCTCTATGTCTCACCCACATAATCCAGGTCTTGATAAGATTGTTCAAGATAGCATAAATGACTAGGGTGTCCAAGGCACTCAGGTAGTGACCAAGGGCCTGAGCCAGGAGTCCGCCTCCAAATATTGCTCCCAGAAAATCAAGACTGGGCCCTTGTAGGGCAAATGATCCCTGTCTTAACTCTGGCCTAAGGATTCTCAGTTGGAGGTGGGACCCAGGTGTGGGCTTGGGATTCTTGACTGTCCTTATCTCATGAGGATGCATCCTGGGCACAGCAGATGTCAGGACAAAGCACAGTATTGGCAGGTTGGTTCTGATTTGGGGTTAATGCTGGAAAGGCACTTGGTGGACTGATGCTGACTGTTGAGAGCTGGGCTGTGTTGAGAAAGATTTTGATGCTGTGCCTGGGCCCAGTGGACAGAGCTGTGATGGATGGACTCTTTCACTAGTGAACTCATACGAGGTTATGGGAATGGAGAGTGTCGGAGCCTCAGCATGGATTTACTGACTCTGGGCTAAGGCAGGCCTCCGATAGGCTAAAATAATTGATGATGGAAAATTGAAAATTACTGTTTCAAATCTGAATAATCCAAGATATTTAGCAGTTTGTCTATGATTGAGATTCCAAGAGTCCTGGTCTAGGAAAGACTCACAACCACCTGGGTACTTGAAGCAGTCAGAGTCCTGAGAGAAAGGACTCTTTCTAGCTGAGTAAGTGAGATAATATTAGTAAAAGAACTGTTTGCAAAGGTGTGGGCAGGGTTTAGAGAGAGAAACAAAGGCCATAGCTTACTTTAGGCCAGTCAGAGCAGGGAACCATTTCTACATGTCAGTGGGAAAGGACAGGGGAAGGAAGCAGTGACCAAAGCTGGAAGATTGCTGTGTGGACAAGGTCCCAGATGGGAGCTAGGCATTCAGGAGAGGCTTGCAGGCAAACTGCAGGGGCCTGGCCAGAACAGAACCAGGGTAATAGATACCCAGCCCCCCACCCCTCCATCTCCTGCTAGTGACTCCCACTGGAAGCAGGAGGGCAAGGGAGCCCTCCATGGATGCAATGCACACAGTCAGCCTTTGGGGGCACAGAGCAGGGTGGGGACATGGATGGAGGGACTGCTGAGCAAATGAGAAGGAACCAGCACAGACATCTTTTATTCAGGACCATTCTGATTGAAAGTGACAGAACCCTATCCTAACCTAACTGAGACAAAAAAGGAGATTTATTGGAAGTCTTGGTGGAAAATATACGAGTTCATTTGAACCTCAGGAAAACTTAACTGGGACTTAAGCATTGCCATCTTGGGTTCTCATCTCTGCTTTTTTCCCTATTTCAGCTTTATTCTCTTAAATCAGTTTCATCCATCAGCAACTTCTACCTTTATACCTTCAACACCAAAGAGAGATTAAATTCCTTTGCTTACGTCCAGTGTGAAAAATCTCAGGACTGGCTTGCGTCTCACTCTGCTGACTTCCAACAAACCAGTTGTGCCCAGGGCTTCAGGGTGCTGGGACTGGTGACCCCACTAAATTCATGTGCTTGGAGTGGAGGGAGGAAGAGCTCCCCAAAGAAAGGGGGCCCATCCCAGAAAAAGGGAAGAGTTCTTGGCATAAAAAGAGAATAGGTGTCCACTGCAGGAAGGACACAGAAGCAGGGATGAGGATGGGGAAATTGAGGAGACGGAGGGGCATTCTGTGCTATTTGCCATGACAGGGGCTCAGGCTGAGACCCGTGGAGAGAGGGCAGTGTTGGGCTTTACCCAGAAGCTGTGACCATTGCTCAAATCAGTCTCCTTCCTGCTGCTATGGGAGATACCTTACTAACTACCTTTCAGGCAGACAAAAAGCCTGAAATTCTCAGCTGGTGTCTGACTCCAGCCTGGCTTTCCCGTTTGATCATCATCACTTCCAGGCAGGTGGTCCTGCCTGCCAGTTCATTTGCTGTTCCTCAGGAATGACCCACTTCACCATGTCTGGCTGATTCCTTTCCATGCATCTCCATCTGTCAGGATCCTACTCATCACTCAAGACCCTGCTCAAATCTCACCACCTCCATCAGAACATCCCTGCTCCCACCTGTGAGAAAGAAGCTTTCTGTCCCCTGTTCTTCTGTTACTATCATAGAGCTATTTAAATATTTATCAAGGCTGGATTTCCATCAGACTTCTTTATCTATGTCAGGCTCCCTCACCAGATGGTGAGGTCCTAAAGAGAAAGGAGCATGACTTCTGTGCATCCCCCACGCACCCACGCCCACACCCCCACATGCTCTTGTGCTTGGCACAGGGTCTGTGAGTTTTCAAATTGTTGAACGAGCTCTGGGAGCAGTGGGAAGGAATGGGGATCTGACTCCTGTTTTGTGCCCCTCCCTCCCACTTTACATCCCCCAGTTGCTTTCTCCTTTCTCACATTCCGCCTTTCTGCTCTTGGTTCTTCATTTGCTGGTTATAAATATGGTCACTCTTCTTATGACATTGGGATATATTTAGGATTAGAGTTTGGCTTTTAAAAGCACGCGCCTGAAACACTGCACTCCTACCTCTACCGTGGTTAAACATGTGACGAGTGTTGTCAAGCAAATGTGACTATATTTCCTTTCAGAAACTCATGTGCCTCAAAAACGCCAGGGTTGAAATCCTTTGCGGAATGATATTTTTATAAGAACTTTTAGAAAAGTATTGATTATTAAGTGAAATTGGTCAAATGTGCAAAGCATCAAGGATTGTTCACCCATCCAAGGGGCGAGCTTGATCTGACCTCTGCAGCTGTTGCTCCATTATAACTCTCCTGTTCATGCTTTTTACTTCAAAACTGGTTTACACTTTACTGTTAAGAAAGAGAAGTAAAACTGTTTGTTGAGTGCATTGAAAGACGATGGGCTTTCCTTCTTTCTTTTTTGGTGTTAACCACAGGTGTCTTTAACTGTACATAGCCTCTCTAAATGACCCTTTCTGTTTCTATAGCTACTACTTTGTGGACTAAAGTTCAGCAGTTTGTGGGTTGGACAATTTGACTTGGTAACCCCCTAAGCACATCCTGAAAGAAAAAAGACCTTACCATCCCCCGTGAAGAGATCTGCTAAAATTTGAGTAAACAAGAAGTCTTGAGTTTTATGACTACTAGTCAATAGCACATCTGTGCCAAGCCATAGTAATCAATTAAATAAAATGTAGCTTCTGGTTATTAAATAAAGTAGCCATTTTTTTTTTTTAATCAGAAGTGGTAAAAGAGAGGACCTAAACCTTTCTATTTCTTCTAGGACTTCAAACAAGCAATCCCACCTCACTCCTCTTTTCTCCATCAAACCAAAGAAAGAGAAAGGAGGGAAGGAAGGAAGGGAGGCAGGAAGGAAGAAAGGAAGGAAGGAAAGAAAGAGGGAAGGGAAAACATCCAAACATTTTCAACAATCAAACAAGGAAAAATTTAACAACTTTTCAAGAATAGGTGCTATGTTTCTTAGATGAAAATTTTTAATTTAGCTGAGAAAATCAGAAACTACAACCCTACTCCTCTTTGGTTCTAAGCCCCCATCATGACATTTTATTGAATCCACATTTCTACACTAATTACTATAATTTTTCTAGAAATAAAACAGAACACAGTAGAACAGATGTGATGACATTCAAGGTGTTCAACTGTGATACATGATTGACCCAAGTCACAAGGGAAGTTGGGAAAGAGGATATTTAGAGTTTCCAGCTTCTACAGTAGAAGATGGCAAGAGAAAAAAGGAAGTTAGGAATGACAACTAGGTCAGCCAACCAGGTGAAAGAAATGGCTTGGGCATAGGCAAAGGAGTGGAATGTACAACGTATCTTGGAGGAAGGGCAAGTAGATCACTTCACACTGGTGCTGAAGGCAGGTCAGAACTAAGAGATGAGATCAGAGAGAGAGCTTGGCACCAGGACCTTACCTGCCAAATAAAGGAGTTTGGAATTTATCCTTTTAGCAATGGGGACCCAGCAGAAATTTATGAGTGGAAGAGTGACACGATAAAGCAACTTTTAAAGTTTTAAAGATTAGAGTGGTGTTTGAGGATGAATAATCTGGCCAGAGCCTAGAATGTGTTGAAGGAGGGTGAGCCTGAAGGACGGGGCAAGGAGACCATTGCAGTGGTCCCTCCATGAAGTAATAAGACATGAATTGGAATAGTGGCAGAGGTATGGAATAAAAATTATGATCATGGAAGAGATGATAAAGTGTGAATGATCAGGATTTGTTGATCAATAAAGGACCAAGAAGAGGAAGCACATCAAAGATACCTATGCAGCTTTAAACCTGGGTAACTGGGAAAATATGTAACAGAAACATGAAACCAAGAAGGAGCTGGTTTTAGGAAGAAGTTGATTAGTTCAAGTTTAGATGTGAATTTGAGGTACGGGGAGCAGGATGTGCAATGGAGAGATAGAACAGGCAGATAACACGCAGTCCACAAGATATTGGACATTAAGAATAACGCCCCCTCTGGTGCTGCTCCCCAGGGTATATTTGGCACAGGAAGTGTGATGGTGTTTCCTAGCGGAGAACGTACAGTGTTTCAGAGAAAAGCAAATAATTCTATATATAGTCTGTACTCGGCACAAGTGAAGCCTGAAAAGTTTTTGAGATTAGTAATAAAGGCCCCCAAACAAGAAGCAGACATTCCATGGCAAGTAAGATGAAATACCCACAAGTATATCAAAAGCTGGGAGAAAAGAATCCAGGCTGTATAATAGCTAAGACAACCATATTAAGTGCTGCCACCAATTTCTGAGTGAGAAAGAACTAGAAGGTATTCAGAATCACCTGTATGTTTATATCCAAGTTAGTGTTTAGTAAACTTTAAGTGTAGTGTTCTTTCTAAAGGGTGCTGTCATTCCAACAAATCCTTTGTCGGGTCCCTAAATTAAAGAACCTCCATGTGGGTTTATTATTATATGGATTATATTATATTATTATAGATGGACAATCTGGAGAGATGCTGACTAACTAATACAGTCAATATGCTGCGCAAGAGCCCACAAAACCAGAACCGGCATTTCAGAATGCTGTCTTTACAAGGCCTATTTTGGTCTGATCATGCCTGTTGCCACAGAGCTGATGCTGTCTGCGGCTCACGTTGAGCTAACGGTGATCTCCATGCATACAGTCCTTCAGCTTGAGGTGGAGAGGATTCAATTTTAAGAGGCAGAAGAAATAAATGTGTTCATCAAATTTTCTGCATGGAGTAGGAAAAAAAGAGTTAGTAACAAGAAAAACTTCTGAACTCAGAAAATAAAAATACTCTTAAAGGAGCTGGCCTGGTGCCACAGTGGTTAAGTTTGTGCACTCTGCTTCAGCGGCCTGGGGTTCACGAGCCAGGATCCTGGGCACAGATCTGCATAGTGCTCATCAAGCCATGCTGTGATGGTGTCCCACATAAAAAATAGAGAATTGGTACAGATGTTAGCCCAGCAACAGTCTTCCTCAAGCACAAAGCGGAAGATTGGCAATGCATGCTAGCTCAGGGCCAATCTCCCTCACCAAAAAAAAAAAAGAAAAATCTTAAAAATTTTTCTTCAGGGGATAGAACAAGGTGAATACAATTGTCCTTATAACAGTGTAGTTTTGTTAAGTCAGTTTGAGTATCTGACATTCTTTCCAGGGTTTTCATCTTCTGTACACTGATTGCCAAGGCAATCAAGAAACATACAGCAAGACTTGAACACCTAAAGTAATTTTATAAAGGCCAGCTACCTTGTGTTATATAAAGCCCAGAGCCCAGCATTCACATTCCACTTTGGCTGATATTTTTCACATTGTTTTCATTTGATAGATAAGAATGGTTATGAACATATATTAGATATCACCGTGTATGGGGTTACATGAAGCATTGTTTATGTGAGAGATGTAAGATGTGCATATCCGTGTGTGGGGAAGGAAGCATAAGTGTGCCTGTTTTGAAAATGTAAATGAGGAAACAGCTACCAAAGCAAAAAGATCCCAAAGAACAAACAATAACGACAAAAAATTTTGATTAACCATATGGGAAATAAAATTAAAGGCTAATTTTTCTGGATTTTTTTCCAGAAGAAACAGAGATGTAAAAAAGTCCAATTGATATCAGAATTTTATTGAAAATGTCCTTGTTTTGTGCTCTGGCATTTTCTACAATGAGAGTCCTTATCAATCAGGGGCATGGGGAAGGAGAGACGCTGGGAAGGAGGGTGCAGATGTGAGCAACAACTGGCAGTGGCTGGCCAGGGGACACGTAGGGGTCCAGAGGACACCAATGCTGGAAAGCAGATGGGTCCCCTTCAGGTAATCAGTCAGAAAGCAGGCAATTCAACTCACCCAACCTGCATCAACTCAAATGCTGGTGAACAACGCACTCAAACCCTTGCCTTCACCTTTTCAAGTCACGACATAGGCACAAGAGAAAAGTGGAGATTCTTTGGCCCTGACAAAAATGCTTAAAACTCCCCATGCCAAACCTTGAGTCCCAGTGACAGAGACAGGCTGTTTCAGCTGCTTTCTTGCTGTGGGCACCTGCTGCCTTTTACGCAGATTCCTTGTAGCTGGCTGAGATGCTTGGCTAGGATTCCTGTCTCCTGGTGCCCAAACTCTTTGCCTGTGGCTCCCTGGCCCCCATGTTTCTCCACCTGATTCTTCCTCTTTCTCTCTCAGAGTCTGGAACCTGTCTGCCTACAAGACCTTCCCTATTTTCTCTGCCATCTGGCCTTTGCCTTCCTTCTTAGTGCTCCCTCATCCCTCTTCCTAGTTGAATTCCCAGTCCTGGCCTCTAAGACCCCCTATATTGTATCGTGAAAATGAAGAACTCAAGGACTACAAGTTCTTTCACACTATATGCTTCGTCAAGGCTGGGTTATGTCTGTGACGTCCACTGCTGCTTGCCCAGCACCTGACAGCACCACACATGCCTGACAAAGTAGACATGAACCAAAGAACAAAAAATTAACATAAGTTGATTATGTATTGTTTAACCAAAGTAGGACACTTAGGAAATAGGAAATTTTTATTATGGATTGAAACAAAAAGATATCTCTGCTTAATCACCAGTTTATTAGGAAATTCAAAGAATGAAAAAGTTCATATGTTTATGGTTAATTGAGATGTAAATCCTGAGTATTTCACCTTCGCCTTCTCAGCGTCCCTCAAACATGCCAAGGAGCCTCCCACTTCAGGGTCTTTGCATTTGTTATTCCCTCCGCTTCAAACGTTCTTCCCTCAGTTACTGCATGGTTCATGTGTTCTGGAATGTTCTTCCCTCAATTCCTGACATGCCTCATGTGTTCATTTCCTCTGGATCTCTGCTCAAATGTCACCACAGCAGGGAGGCCTTTCCCTGACTCCCCATCTAAAATAATACCACCCCATCACTCTCTAGATCTTGTGCCCTGTTTCATTTTCTCTCCACCTGACACATCATGTATTTATGGGTCCATTTCTGCCTCCTCCCACTGGAATTTGTAAGCTTCATGAGGGAACACCTTTCTTTTCCTCGCTACTGTATTCTCACTCCCTGGAATGGTGCCTGGGATAAAGCAGGTGCTCAGTAACCATTTAATGGATGAATAATTGAAGGTAGAAACTTAAATATGCACTTTTAAATCTGATGCTTAAAACTAATCAGTATGTCGGTTCAACTTAGTAAGCATTATCATTGGACCATATAAGAAATTATAAAAGAAAACAGCCTATTGTATTTAATTTTATTGCATTGAACTATAGACTAAGCTTATGTTTATAAACATTATGACAAGGGAGTACATTTTCTTCATTTTTATTTACTCATTTGATTCTCATTAACCTATTCTAAAATATGTTACCGCTTACTCAGCAATATTTTATCTGCAGGCTAAATAAGATAGAACATCTGCCTCCTAGATACATATAATGAATCATAAAAGTACAGACCCAGGTCAGGTATAGCAAAAGTAGACCTCTTCAAACACACACATGCTTAATCTTTAAATGGATCTTCTGGTGGGGCTTTTGAGAATCTGATAGCCAAAGTGCATTTTTGAATTACTGCTTTTAAAGCCACCCACTACTCAGTCATGGATAATTTTACTGAAAAAATGTTTCTCATATCTAATGGGAAGTCCCAAGCCTACACCACGAGAAAGCACACACCAAATGTGGGCATTTGTCATAATACCATATACTAGACACCAGATTCTAATCTTTGGTTTCCCTGCTAAGTCAGAGTACCCAGAAAAGTATACACATACTCATCATTCCTGGGAAATTGGTGCTCAAAATGGATATAAAAGGATTATAAACAAAGATCAGGGTAATCAAGGGGGAAACAGGTCAGGGAGGGGGAGGTGACAACAGTGATCCAGAATCTTCAGAGAAAATTGTCATTGAATGGTGGCTAGGTCCACAGATATTTTTAAAGCCTCCCAAGCATGATTTAAACTTTATTCTTTTGTTACTGAAACATAAAGCAGAATCTTCTACTGTCCTTTCTCAAGCACCAACCGATACTAAAGCTCCTACAGGAACGCCCTGAGGCCTTTCCCTCTCTTACTGGAAGCTAGATTTAATAAAAACCCTGGTCAGGAATCGAAAACCACTCCCCTTGTCTTAGGAAAGTTACTCAACTTCTCTGAGCCTCAGTCTCCTCACCTGTTAAATAAAGATAATAATGTATCTCATAGGTCATTATAATAGGTAATATATAGGTAATATAGATAAGTGCTAAGCCAGAGAGGTATGATTTACTAAGCACTCAATAAATTAATAGTAATGTTACTTCTTCCACATTCTTTCTACACCCTCACTTTTTCTCTCTGCTCCATTTCCTTTTCCTTTGTTTTTCCCTCACCACAGAGCCCAATTGTAATTATTATTTGTAAATATTTATTGAGCATCAATCAATTACCATTAAACAATAGTTCAAAAGAGTCAATAATATGTGAGGATTTACTAAGCAATTATCAGAAGCAGTGAGCAGGGAGAGGCTGTGTACTGAGTCCCTGCCCAGTGGGTACACAGTCACACAGCGATGCACTGTCGGTTGTTATCCATTGCCTGGGGCAACACTGCTGTTGAATTGCTGATGGTGGCTGGTCCTGACAGAGAGTGAAGACCTGCAGTGTTTGGATTCTTAGGAAGCCCATTACCATCTGGGAGCAGGAGGCTCCGGGTAAGTGCTTCCTGGGCTTGTTTCCCTGCTTCTTAGAGTCCCTGAGTCCAGGCGAACAGGCTCCGGGCAACAACTCTCTCAGAGCTGTTTCTGAGAAGTGGGCATGTCTAGAAAAAGGCCGTGTCCCACTAGACACGTTTGGCTCAACTATAGCTAGAAAGGGAGCTGTGGAAGCTGTTTCGAGGAACCCTTCTCTGCTCTTTCCCTGCTGATACCTTTGTCCTACCTGAACGACTCCCCACCCTTTACCAAGCCCTTCACAGGACTACCGCTCCCAACCTCCACCTTTCTACTTCAGCCATTCTGAAATCCTTAGTTTCCTAAGGAGGCTCATCTTCTCTCCTTCGTTTATTGAAGGCAGAGCTGCTTCCTTTACTATTTCTCTCGGCCTATCTCCTACTTGTCCCCAAGAACTAGCCCAGGTGCCACCTCTGGGTAGTCTCCTTTCATCCCCACCCTACAACAAGGTGCCCCTCAATGTGTCCCTGTGGTCTCAGCTCTTGTAGCCATCAGGCCCTCATCCATCAATATGTAACTGCCATGACTGCCCGCTCTTCTTTAAGCGCCTTGAGAGTAGAAAACAGATTTGTTTGTTTAATCTCCGTGCCCCTAACACGTAAAATAGTGCCTGATCCTTAGAAACCGCTTAGTAAATGTTGGTGGAACAAATTAAGAAGAATCTCCATTACATTCCTCCCCTCATACTCCATCTGCAAGTAAGCTGCTGACTTCGCTCCCTAAATAGTTCAATAAAATAGTGTGGAAAAAGTGCACATCTTCACCTGCCTTCTTGGGTATTGGAAACATTAATGCCTATTTGGTAATGAAAGTTTTGCAAGGAGTCTTAAGTTCCTTGGAGGAAAGGGGCCATGTGTATTTTAAAATTCAATAATGACTCTAATTCATGGTTATTGCCACACCACATCTCTTCTTGTGCTCCACTCATAGGGAATACAGGTGCACCGAACTATTTAGGAAAGTGGTACAAGTTTTAAATGACTAAATATAACCATACAATACCCCACATTCTTGTCAGACGAAATAAAAGAGATATTGTGAATGAGCAAAAAAACCCACAACACACCAAAAACAGCCATTGATTTGATTCTCATACTCTCTACCCTCCAACTGGGGAGAATCTACTGGTTTTCTAAAAAAGAGAGTAACTGTCAAACTTTTTTTTCTTTCCTGAGATAATCAATCCAGACATCATATGCCACATTGCCATAGGCAGCAATTACAGAAGATGAGTAGAAGACAGATTCAGAAAAGAATCCAGAAAGAGGGTATTCACTGGGTATCGGTGGCTGCTGTACTTGGCTTCTAAAAATCCATAGAGAGGTCCTTGCTGAGTAATAGTCAGGGTTTATTGAACACAAAACCCTTCTCCCCAAACAACCAGCTCTACTGTGTCCAATAATTCTCTTCAGAATAAACCCTTCCACCCACCTTGCTTCAAGGTGCGCTTAGCATTGATGACTGGCTTTCCATGAGTGACATTGGGTAGAGCTGTTGGGATTCCAACTGACTTGCTTTCCAACAATATCACCACCTAGGATTTGTCAAATAAATGTAGAAGAAAAGCCTTTAAAAGCATGAATTTTCTGGAAAAATTTCAAAGATGAGCATACAAATAGGCAACGAAAAGAGAACAGTTAAAATGCTTTTTGCATCCCTGAGACACCTCCAAGAAAATAACCTAAGAACATCACCATAAAGAGAGACAACATTATCACTACCAGCAAAGAAAGTTTATGCATAATCTTCTGAAGTGTAAGAAGATCTTTGACCAGCTAGGAGGTGCTGTGATTGTTGGGAAAAAGGTATGGGCTTCGTAGTAACTGACCAGATTCAAACCCTACTCCCTCACTTAGTAGCTATATAAATTCAGGCAAATTACTTAACTTCATGAAGCCTATCCTTCCTATCTTTAATTTGGATTCCTGACTACCTCATAAATTTATTGTTCATTCATTCAAGTAATTAATAAATATTTATTTATTGAGCAATTACTAGAAACCAGACACCATGCTGGGTGCTAGAGATTCAATAATAAGATACAATGTTTTCCCTATAGATTTCACTGTCTAGGAGCAGAAACATTTGAATAAATAAAATAATTGCAATACATTGTCATAACTGCCTTAATATTGGTAAGTTCAAGATAGTACAAAGGAGAAAGTGATCAGGTCCACTTGGGACAATCAAGGAAGACTTTGAAGAAGAGATGAAGTGTAAGCATCATCTACTGTTTAACAGATGGGCAGAGGTGGGGAATGAAAAGACAGAGTGCAAAAACAATAGAATGTTCAATGGTGTGATGTGAAAACTCTAGAAACTTCAAGAGTTCAGGAAATATCAAGTGTCTCGGTATGTCTATACGTTGAAGGAGGAGGAGAGGACTGGTGGCCACCTGGATGAGAAACCTTAGCAAAGGGAAGGATGACACCAGGTTTCTGTATTGAGTGACTCAGTTGAGGTTGATTCCCTTTATTACAGGACATAAGAGGAGGGACATTAAGAAGAAGGGATGACAAAGATAAAGAGGCAACTTTGGAACAAGTTGACTGTGAAGACTCTGTGAAAATGTCTACATGAAATGTCTTGTAAGCAGTTCAGTGTACTGATCTGGAGCTCAAGAGAGAAAACAGACCTGGAGATTCAGGCTGGGAACCCAGAGCCTCATATGTAAGACCAGATGAGCACTTGGATCTTTCCTCCCACACAGGCCAGCCTCAAGGCAAATGAGGAAGTCTAGGTTGTGGGGGTGGTGTCCAAAAGGGAATCCATGGTTTGGTTCAAGTGTTGGGGGGAGGACTACACTTGTGAAACCCCATGGTCCATCCTTGGAGCAAAATCACCATCAAGGAAAACTTTCCATAAAGTTCCCATAAAGTAGAAAAAGCACTGTCAAAATTATTCAAGTTTTTGCTTTTTTTAACATTTTGAATGAATTCACAGACAATAGCAATACTTTTTAAAACCCCCATCTCTTTCCCATTTCCTTCCTTCTCATCACACACAAACTGCTCCTCCAACCCTCCTACAAGTCCTAAAAAGCCTTTTCCTATTCCTAGCCCTTACATCTCCTGTTCCTATCTCCCTCACACTTCCTCCTTATTTTACATCACAAAATCCCCAAAGATGAGTCTGGTAAGACAGGAAGAGTCTTCTCTGTGGGTTGGAGGAGGAGAAGAAATGAAACTTGCAAAGTCAGGATCCTTTTAGAGGCCAGGAGGAGGGGAAAGGTTGGAAGGATTCATGCATTAATAATTTTACTCTTGTTACAGTAGACTCAAAAGCCAGGCTTAGCATCTAAATAAGTCATGCATGCAAAAAGGCTTAGCAGAGAGCAAGGATCCTTTTTCCAGGAAGGGGAATGGAAACCAAATAAAAGAAAAAGTTTCTAACCTATGGGTTAAAGGTGCTGCCTAAAGAAATTTCCTGGGCTGCAGGGAACTGCTGCCCCAAACTGTATAGGTTCTAGTGATCTCTGGCACTAGGAGAAAGGAGCCATTAAAGGTCCTGGTAAGGCCCGGCCATCATTGCATCATTGGAAGAAGGTATAGAGTGAGAAGAAAACAAGAGTCAGGACAGAAGCTTAGGGAACAGGTCGAAGGAGAAAGGCAATGAAGGATTCTGGTGAGAATCTGTCATGAGGTGGAAGAGAACCAGAAGTGTGTGGTGTCTTGGAAATTAGGAAGCATTTTCAAGGAGACAGTGTCAAATGTCCCATAATCATCAAGTTTGATAAGGAATGGAAGGTATCCATTGGATTAGGCAATTGAGAGGTCATTGGTAACCTTAGCAAAAGTATCTGTAGTGAAACCATGGAGGCAAAAGGCAAATTCGTGTTCGTGAGTGAAAGATGAGAAGTTCAAGACATGAGGACAACTGTCTTGAGAAGCCTGTCTGAGGATAAGAGACAGGACAATCACCAGAGGAGTTTGCCCCCACCCCCCTCTTTTTTTCTTCTCTCCTTCCCTCCCTTCCTTCCTTCCTCATGGGCAAGACTTGAATCTCTTTAAAGGCTGTCAGGTAGGATCTTGTGAAAAAGTGTCTAAAAGTCCAGACAGGAAAAGATAGAAAATGGAGGGAGGGGGATAGATGGAGGGATTCAACTGGAATAAGAGAAGATGGAATATCCCTTCTTCTGAGAGTGGAGGGTAAGGAAGGAAGAAAATTGGCAGATATGGGAAGGTTTTAGTGGAAAAGCAGGAGGTGATCAATAAGAAGTTGAGGGAGTTTATGTCTGTTAGCCTTCAAGTTCTCTGCAAGGGAGTTGGCAAGGTCATCTGCTGAGAGTAGGGTAAGGAGCCAGAAATTGGGTAGAGGGACCCAGGGAGAGGTTTGGCATAGTGACAGTAGAGAATGGGAGAGGGGGACAAGATAAATAGCACAAAAGGCTCATGTGTGTAGGACCACATGTTGGAGACACCTAGTATATTTGAGAGTCATAGTATATTTTCCCCCAGTTGCACCTGGTTGAGGTGCAGAGATGCTATCATGAGATATATTCAGGTATGGCAGGTTGAGGCAGGTGAGGCATTCAATAAATATCTGCTTTCCCAATAGGAAGTTCAGGTTGGTAGTATAGAAAAACATGCAGCTGTGACTTTCCAGTGGGGAGAAATGTTTTCATTTGATGAAGTTAAAGTCAAGGCCATGAAGGTCTTCTAAAACTGTTGGTTTCAACTTTGGGCAGATAAACTGCAAAGCATCAGGTAGTGCCACTTGGTTATTGGACCTTGTGTTGTGACTACCCTTATCTTGAGAACACAACAGGAGTAATCAACTCCTTTTTTGCCTTATCCATATCAAGGGAGACTAAAGAATTCCAACAGATCCAATCCTCTTGCCCTTGCAGATAACCTTCAACATTCCAGGAAGTATTAGGGCAGTGACTTTTGGGAACATGCACATGAAGTGTCCACACACATGAGATCATTTCTTACAATTACTGCATGAAGGCAGAGACATTTCTTTCTTGGAAAAGAGATCGGAATTCAACAAGCCAGAAGCAAACATAAATCAACCAATATGTCCTCTTTTGGTAAGAAAGCAAACCAGGGGCTGCCCTGTGGCGCAGCGATTAAGTTTGCACGTTCCACTTCGGTGGCCCAGGGTTCGCCGGTTCGGATCCCAGGTGTGGACTTGGCACCGCTTGTCAAGCCATGGGGTGGCAGGTGTCCCACATATAAAGTAGAGGAAGATGGGCATGGATGTTAGCTCAGGGCTAGTCTTCCTCAGCAAAAAGAGGAGGATTGGCAGCAGATGTTAGCTCAGGGCTAATCTTCCTCAAAAAAAAAAAAAAAAAGCAAACCAATCTTCCAGCAGATAGGCGTCAAAGCAGGAAAGGGAGATGGGGTGATTCATGGAGAAGGTCACAGCTGTGCTTGTCCTTGCAATTGCAATGGTTGTATATTATTTCAGAAAGAAACCCACACCTGAGCCAGGACCCATCTTGTGGCATTAATTTGGGTACGAACTGGGAGCACAGCTCGCATGTGTGTGTGAGTTTGTGTATGAGTGTGTGATGTAGTGCAAAGGGAAAGGAAAGGAAGCTAACACTTGTTGAATCCTTACTATGCGCTAGCAAGTCACTTTTCCTCATTCAATTTACATATCAACCCTGTGCCATAGATATGATTTTCTTTACTTCATAGGGGAAAGAATGGGCCTCTTTTCCCTAATAAAAAGGAGGGCAGTGTGAGAACTTGCTCAAGTTTGCCTGCAGAGACCACACCTTGTGTGGCTCAGACATGGATCGTGGAGATAGGCAGAATAGGCCTGGGGTCTTGGCTCTAGCACTAGCCAGCCCTGCACCTTGGGGAACTAGTTAAGCATAATAGTATCTTTATACTACTAGTTTTACAGGTTAGTTTTACGTATAAACTTGTCTAGGCTGTGGTCTCCAATTATTCAATTAGACGCTATTCCAGGTGTTGCTGTGAAGGTGTTTTGTAGATGTGAATAAAGTCCATAATCAGTTGACTTTGAGTAAGGGAGATTATTCTGGATAATCTGGGTCTGATTTAATCAGTTGAAAGGACTTAAAAGTAGAGCTGAGGCTTCTCTGAAGAAGAAATTCTACCTGCGGACAGCAGATTCACCCTGTTCCCCAAATCCCAGCCACCCCTTCTCTACAGATTTTGGACTTTCCTAGTCAGCCTCCACAATCATGTAAACTTTGCAATAAATCTCTTAATATGTATCTCCTACTGGTTCTGTTTCTCAGGTGGAAACCTAATACAATACCTCCCTCAGATGTGTTGTGACGATTAAATGAAGTAACATATCACCGTATAGGAAGCACCTGACACAGTACCGGGAACACTAAAAAGGGTTCAAAAAATGGTAGATACTATTATGAGAACTTGGCAAACACAAGGCTGAGCTTACATCTTGTTGACTCCCAACCTGACTCTTCACCCAACAACTTGGTCAAAAATTGTAGTTACTTGTCTGGACTCTATCACTAATTCAATGTGAACTTGAGCAACCTACTTCTAAGTGCTCTGGTTTCCCTTCTGTAAAATGAGGGGCTGTGCACCAAATGATTTTTGTATAAAAATAACTCTTCCAGTCCTGGTGTTCTCTGGTCAGTTTTGGCCTAATTTATTAGATTTTTATCAGGTCTGCTCTACCTCCTCCAGCTACCAGACGATATCTATTCCATTACTGGTACAAGGCTGCTCCTACACAAATGGCCCTCTAATTACTAAGTGGTTTATGGTCTGAGAATGCAAATTAAGTTTAATATTAACCTGAGCAAAGCATTCATATTAATTTAGTCAGGGGTTATAGAACTCCTGCTCTGCCCCAGACCACAGGTCGTGGAGGACATAAAAAGCATTAAATTTGGTTCCTGCTCTCAAGAAGCACAGGAAGACATCTAAAGACCAGATACTGCTATGAAAGAGTATATAATTAAGTCTAAGCACTACAGGAGTTGAGAGAAAGGGGACAATAAGATCATTCTGAGCTGAAATGATCAGAAAGGCTTAATAAAGAGACTAGGATTTAGATAGATTAGATGTCTATGTAAGAGACAAGAAAGAAGTTAAATCTTCCACTCTTACTGTGCATCATGTATTCCAAAATTGAATGGGTGAAATTTGGGGAGCTGTATACATTGCTGCTTGCCTTGTTGGCACAGATGATAGAAAAATGGATGCTTCATAACCTCAGTCTTTCTCTCCTATCCTCCCTGGCATGTTGTGTGCAAGGATGAAATGACAGCTGGTCCAACTCCCATCATCCACCCATTTGGGGACACCCCCACAGGAGAATAAGTTCCATTAAAGTGGGGTCCATGCTTGTCTTGTCCACTGCATAATATTTATGGGATAAATCAATGAAATCACCATTGCTCTCCAGGATATGGGAGACATAAAGAAGTTTTCCCATCCAAAGCTTTCGATGGCATTAAAACCCTAAAAATGGTGATTCTTATCTTTGGATTCTTTGGCGATTCTTTGATTTTCAATGTCAGCCCAATCTGACTCCTTGCTCCGACTCTCTGCAAAATGTTGCTTAAGTCCTGCTGATAGGGCTTCTCCGAGGAGCCATTGATAGAACCAATGCCAAAAACTTGCTGGAGCTGACCAAAAAACCAGTGGGTGTGGGTAGAAGAAAAGTTATGCTTGAATGACAAGCAAACACCAGAAGGATTACTTTTACAAGCTCACCTTCGGGATCAGATAAAGGCAACTTGACTTTTTAAAGATGATATTCATTTTTATCAGTTTAATAAACAGCTCTTAGCAACATTGATAGTCATCTTTAATAGGCAGAAACAAAGAAGCCTTATGAACAGTTAAATTTAAATTGTTCACTAATCTTACTTCAGTTTATTGCCTCTTTCATGACGATCTTTTGCTAAATTAGTCTAAAAAAATACTTGGTGATGTGTATAAACAAGCCAGAAATCCTCAAGACTGTGGTCTAAGGAAAGCAAATAAATAGGGTTTACAAAATAATTCAGAACACTGAGAGAGGCAGTGTTTCGGTGTAAATACAGATTTCTGCAAGCAAGAAGTTAATAATCATAAGTTGACATTCATAAGGATAACTATAAAGATTAGAAATGGAAAAATATCTTCTGGATTCAGTCTCCTAGTCAATTGCAAGGTAATTTGTCCATGGATTATTAACATTTATATTCCAAAAAATTTTTGCAAATATTTATTGAGCTTCAACTATGTGCAATGAATGGTTATCAAAACATACTGCATCTAATCAATGCAATTAGTCATTACCTATTTACCAAGGACTGGACCATGAGTAGTCTGAGTAACATAGTGTACATATGCTGTTTTTGCCCATCTAGCCTCTACGTATTCCTTGTTTTTCTTTTAGCAACACCTGAATTTTCCTTTGGAGAGTCCCATTCCATGCTATGTGTTTCTGTGGGATCGATTCCACCCTCCCAGCTCCAAGGGTATTCAGGTGATCATGACCTGTTCAGTTATTCTTTGGCCATAATGATTGATTTAGAGTTGGGCATAAATATAGATTGAAATAGATATGAGTTTGGTGATACCAGCCAGGCCAATGAGAGTAAATTCTGGGGTTTTGTTGGAAAAACTTGGTCAAGAGAATTTCTCTTCTCACAGATTGCAAGCTGTAAGAGTGATGAGCTGAGACCCTGCTTAGAAAGACACCAACACAGAAGATGGTGAGACCAAAATGATGGTGCTGGGTATTTTCCACTTATCCCCAGATCTCTCTCTCCTCTCTGACAACTGACTAAATGGAGTCTATCAACCTCTCTTTCCCTCTGGCTTCCAGGTGGGGATGCTGTCAGGAGATCAGAGACATTGGATTTTTTCCCAATCCCTTTCTATGGGGTCTCCTCAGGCTGACTGTCTCTCTACTGAAGGCTACAGCTCCTGTCAGGGGACCCTCTCCACACAGCTCCCTGTCTTCAGGTTCTAGTAACCACTCTTGCTTTGCTCCTTCAGGTCTTGGGATGGAGACAACGTCCCACTATTACTTGCTATGATGGTTCAATACTCCTCAATTTTCCTAAACCCTGCCCTCGCCTTTGTAAGTAGTCCTCTATTTGAAACCCAGTGGGATAGAGCCATCTATTTCCTGCCAGGACCCTGGCAGATAAAATAATATTGTTTGAGCTCTGGATCCAGACTGGCCTAAGATAGTGATACTCCTGACTTTTCAGTTACTTGAGCCAATAAATTCCCTTTTTCTTAAAGACTGGTGGAATTGGGATTTCTGCAGCTTATAACAAAGAGTCCTAATCCAGTTTGTTAGGTTGTTTTGTTTGCATAGACTCACACAAGACACTTAGAAAAAGGGAGGAGGCACTGTTATGGACTGAATTGGGTCCCCTCAAATTCATATGTTGAAGTTCTAACTTTAAAGAAGTAATTAAGTTAAAATGAGGCTATTAGCATGAGTCCTAATCCAATCTGACTGGCATCCTTATAAAAAGAGGAGCTTAGGACATAGATATGTACAGAGGGAAGACACTGAAGACAGGGGGAAGATGGCCAACTATGAGCCAAGGAGAAACCAACTCTGCCAACACCCTAATATCAGACTTCTAGCCTCCAGAATTACAAGAAAATAAATTTCTGTTGTTTTAGCCCCCTCGTTTGTGGTACTTTGCTGCAGCAGCCCTAGTAAACTACAGACCTCTGTAAACTACAACTGGGAAGGACACTTCTAGAGACCAGTGACTCTCCAGTTCTCTGAGTCAGCGTGATCTCTTAGCTATGGCATCTGTGTCTCTCCATAAATTGGTTCCATTTACCTTTATTACTCACTGGACAACCCTTCCACATTTCTGAATCCAAAGAAACCTAAACTAATTGGCTTGGCTAACTACCATCAATACTACGAGTGTGAGACCTTTGCACTGACTACCTCACCAGTTTCTGGCCAGCAATGGATAAGCTGGATTTGGATCATATGCCCTTGTCTGGTTCCACCAGTGGCTGCCGTGTGTAGGGAACAATTACATGCTGGTTCCCTGCATAGAAGCTGGTGGAAGGGTTAGTTCAGGGAGAAAGAGAGCCTGGAGACAGCAGGCATTTGACAAGTTCTTCATTTGGTCTCCTGGACTAGTGGCATTAATAATCATAGGAAAACATCAATACCAACACATACTGCTCAGATTTGGCTTGAATTTTTACTGTAGTAGCCAGTTCCTCATTTCAGCTGCTCACAAGGCCCACTTTCTTGACCTCGAGTTTTATGAGATATCCCAGAATCCTTACAATAACCACACTGTTTTGCCTGAGTTAGTTTGATGTGTGTTTGTTACTGGAAAACAAAAAAGCATTGATTAAAATATTTCAAAAGAGAACAGCAATTTTGTCCAGGGAAGAGAGATCTGTTTATGAGTAAACATGACTTTTATGGATTAGTTCTGACAGGGCTGTCAACCTCATTATGATGCTGGGGTCCCTTCACCTCTTCATGTACAATACGAGAAAGAGAAGGAATACTGAAAGATGTCTTCTGTCTCCCAGTAATGCTGCCAGAGCTCTTAAGAGGGTACCTCATGAGGTCATTGACTCCTACCTCAGACAGCAATTGTTTTCTTCTAGTTTCTGGAGCTCTAAAGAAGAACATTATTTCAAATTTCCTGAAACGTTAATTTTTTTTTCCTTCTCCACTGACTTGCCAGCAGCTCCTTCTTTGCTTACTTCCTGATACCACAGAGACAGGATCAAGTGGGCGCAGGACCTAAGTTTCACAATTTGCGGAGCTGATATCATGTGTCTGGCAGTTCGATTACATTTTTGTCAGCAGTCACTTCCTCTTCTGGGGAGGTCAGGGATGATGTGTGGAGGCGCTGGGCTGCGGTGAGGGCAAGCTTGTGGGGTTCTTAGGTCTTCAGGCCTACTCTGTTGCCCAGTAGGCCTTTCCAGCAGAATGGCTAGGGCCATTTCACTGGTATCCAGGAGGCTGGAGGTGTGGGAGTCTGAGTGCGTGGGAGAAGCTTGACTCTTTACCAAAGCTGAATATTTTGGGACAAGTGGGAGCACACATGGAAAGTCACCTTTTATTTAATAGAGACAAAGTGTAAAAACATTGAAAGATTTAAGTAAAGAGAGCCGCAAGATCAAATTTGGAGCCAGTGGGGACGAGGAGAGGAGGGCACTGAGAAAAATGTAGGGATTACAAGGGTGGCTAGGGCCTGCTGTCCAATACCCAAGAGGAGTGGGTGCAAAGGTATGTCTATGGTGCTAGGGCCCTTGGTTTTGGCGTTGAGGAATGGGATAGGAGGGTCAGGACCATGCCTGAGCAACTCTGCCTTCAGTTCTCCTCTGGAGACCGATGGAGACATTATCAACTCCTTAAAAAGGCAAAAGGACCATCCCACTTAGAAGAGAGTGGTAAAACAGAGCTCTCAACTGCGGCAGAGTTAGTAGGGTTGGAAAGAGGAATCTCCAGCTCATTTGGAGCTGGACAAAACTGGTGAAAAACAAGACAGCAGCCCTTGGGGAGCACCAGGGAGCACTCAGGCATGGAGCTGGAAAGTCTTGTGCTCCTCAGAAATTAAGTATTGATGCGACTCAGCCCTGCTGGTCTTTTAGGGGAAGGAGCTATTTAAGGGAGAGGAAAAAGGGGATTAGAATTTTGAGTGGCAGCATATTTAAAAAATTTTTTCCCTAATCATATACACATCAATCCCCCTCCTGCTCCCCCTACATTTTAGCAAATTTAAATGATAAATAACATAGGCCAGACCTTTGTCTAGTGAGGTACCATCACAACTAATTGCCCCAGGAACTCAAAGGTGGCTTCTGAAGCATTTAACTGTTTAAAAGATGCAATCACAAACCACTCTGAACCAGCCCAAGCCTCACCACAAGAAGGAGCGAGGCCTATGTCCTTTGCTAAGATCTCCACTGCGGGAGGAGCTGAGGCCTTATTACCATAACCTGCAGTGTATGTGGAAGCAGGTTTCCCAAGCGAGCCTGCGCAAGGGAATGCCCACCTCTTCCTTTTGAATATTCCTTCCCCATCCGAAATAAATGACCCCAGCTTTCCTAGGCTCAGGGACAGCCGCGACTTTGGAAATGATTCCATGTGGCCTCCTATTTGCTGCAAATAAGTTCTCCTTTGTGTGACAAGTACTTCTGGTCGAGAGTCTGATTGTAACTCACCAGGAGGTGAAGCCACTTTTGGTTTGGTAACAGCAGATTGTATTATTGTCGTTCTTGCCTCTCCTTCTTCCATTAATGTTGAGTCTGACTGTGTGACTTGCTTTGGCCAATAAAATGTGAGCAGAGGCTTAAAATGCACTTGTGGGATTTCGCTTGACTTTTTGCATTTCTGCCCTCTGCCATAAAAAGAGCCTTCTCCTTCAGCCTGGATCCTGGAGTGAGAGCAGAGATGCAGAGCTGAACCACCTGCAGGCTGGAGCAGTCATTGCAGGCAATCTCAGACCCAGGAGCAAGATATCTTTGTTTTATGAGTCAAGAGATCTGGGAGTTGTTAACTACACAGTATTATTGCAGCAAAAGCTGACTAATACAGAAATTAGTCCCTAAAAATGTGTTGCTGCTGTGATAAAAACTTAAAATATGTATTCCTGGCCTTGGGACTGAACGGCAGGCAGCAAGAAAGTGTTGGGGACTAGAAAAATGATGATCCATATTATATAGTAGCAAATTTTGGTAAAACTGTCACCTGTGATAACACGAAGACAGAAAACACACCTCATAAATGTGTGGTTTGGGGTGAAGAGATTTCAAGACAAACTGTTAACAGCAAGAAAGAATTGACCTGCTTGCAAGCAGGGATGAAAGAGTCAAGAGTGACTCCAGAAATTCTAGGACTTGCAAATTTGAAAAATAGAACTGCTTCTCGTCTTCAAAGTGTTAAATAAAAATGGCAAGTAATAGGATATATTGGAATATATGAGGAAGCCATTTTGGTGTAAACCTAATTCGGCCTGACCTTGTCTTTCCTAAAGGGCCTGACCGAGGCCATTGAGCATGCATTGTATATCTGCTTTAGAGATTCCCTATGGCAAGAGCAAAAGGCCCTTGAGATAAAGGTGCAACTTCCCTCCCCCTCCCAACATTGGCATCTCCTTAAGGATTAAGCATCTTTCCTTAGGCTAGAAACTGATTTCTGCGCTCACCTGTGACCGCCCAGCTCAAGACAATAGACTTGCCTCCTGCTACGCCCACGAAGATAGCAGACCCACTACCTGCTGTGTCCATCAAGCGCTGTGCAGACAGGGCAATCTTGTGACTATTGTGGGAGGGACATTTCAATCATATGTGAAACACCCTCTTTGAGGGTATATAACCACCCGATGTACCCCCACTTCTTTGGAGTGCTCTGTTCCTTTGTGGAAAGACTATCCCGGGTTATAATCCTCAGATTTCAGCTCAGAATAAACTCACCCAAATTTTCATTTACAGATTGGTTATGGATTATTTTCGTCGACAAAAGAGAAACAGAAAAAATTGAGAAATACTTAGAGCCACAAAGCTTCATTAAGATGCTAAGACTCAGTCTCAAGACAAAGATCAAATAAAAATCACCCTAATACTCTTCCTTAAACCTTTGAATGGATTAAGGTGACACCCCGTAGATTCTTTTATGTTGATAAAATGGCTCATAGAAAAGAGATAAGGACTAGGTTCCACAAAGCCTGATAACCTCACACTATCTATAATTAAGTCTAGAGAGAGGGAGGCATAACTTGGAAATTATTGTGAATATGGCTGTTGTCTCATGGAGCTAACTTGAATCACAAAAAAACTTTTAATGGCTTTTGAGAGGAATTTAAGTCTTAAAGCACCCTTGCTTGGATTAAAAGAGACTGAGGCTTTTTTCCTAAAGGAGACTGCAACTTTGAGCCATGAAAAAAGATTTTAGGATAACAGCAATGTATCAATATTGGTTCATTAATTGTAACAAATGTACCATACTAATATAAGATGTTAATAGTAGAAGAAACTAGGTGTGGGGAATATAGAAACTCTCTGCACTAGCAATTTTGTGTAAATCTAAAACTATTATCAATTAAAATTTTATTTAAAAATAAAAAGGGACTGCCCCAGTGGCATAATGGTTAAGTTCACACACTCTGCTTCAGTGGCCCAGGGTTCACAGGTTTGGATCCCAGGTGTGGACCTATGCACCACTCATCAAGCCATGCTGTGGCGGTGTCCCACATACAAAATAGAGGAAGATTGCCACGGATGTTAGCTCAGTGACAATCTTCCTCACCAAAAAAAGAAAAAGAAAAAGAAAAAAGAAAAGAACTTAGGGTCCCCACCTTTTCTTCTACAAGCAGATAGTAGGATGAGGAAGCTGCTCAGCTGCCAGGGAGGACATATTCTCCTTCAGATGTGGCCAAGGATAGCGGAAAATTACCTCCCAGAAGGTGGAGCCAAGTGTCATAAGAACAATGGAAAGAAGAATTATTCCTGGGGAATAGAATTGGAGCCTAATCAAAGAACACTCCCTACCTCCAGGTTGGGGACTTGGCAGGGTTTGCCCAGTGAGATTTCAGAATTGCTACAGATCAGTGACTGCTTCCCCTTCTGCAATGGGCTGCTTATTTTTGTTATCCTATCTCTGTTCCACCATGGTATGTTGAGCGAGGGTACTATTCAGCAAATACTCACTTCTATCTCCCCTTCCTCACCTATATAAAGAGTATCTTACCCTCTCCATTGATGTTGGCGCTGGTCATATAAATTGTTTGGGCCAATGAATGGAAGCAGAGGCTTTGAATGTGCTTGTGCCATTTGACTTGACCTCTCAGCCTTTTGTGTTCCCACCCTCTCCGTTAAGAAGAGTTTGCCCCAGGAGCCACTGTTCCTTCAACCTGGGTCCCAGAATGAAGGACCCATAGCTGCACCTGACCTGCAGTTCAGAGCAAGGCTGCTGCACTGCCCAGCCAACCTGCAAGCGAGATGTAAAAGTTTTATTATTGCAAACCACTGAGAACTTTTGGTACGCAGCAAAAGCTTATTAGTCCATCTGATAAAGGTTCCCAAGGAACTGAGGAATGACTCTAGATGGAATTGGAGACGAATAAAGGTGAAGGAAGAGGTAGAGGAGAAAGTTGTGGAGCTTCTCCAGATAACGACCAGCTCTATCTCCAAAATCAGGTTAGAGTATTCCAAATATCACATCCATAAGAGAGACCAGAAATGTTCTCACATGACTAGAGTCCATAATCTTATATCAGACTTTAATAATTAGTGATACTATTAAAACGTAGACAATAATTATAGTCCCAAACAAGCTTCTATAATAAACTCCTTGGGAAAGAGATTGAGATACAGAATGCTAATGAATAGTAGAACCTCTTAGATCATTTTTATGAAGAATACACAAATCTTAATGAGACAATCTCAACTGTGTTTTTCTGATAAATGTCTTGAAGGCAATTATTAAAACAGATATCTGAGACAGAAATTAACTTCCATTTTTACAGAACAAGATTAAAAAATCACTTGTTCGTTTTTTGAGCCATAAGTTTGCACCTGTTAAAATGAACATAAGTAGAATTAAAATTCTTCTATTGCAAAATAATTTGTCTGCCAACAATGGTTTAATTAATAATAATATTGATATTTATTTTGCTCTGATACAAACTTTGCATATTTAATTTCGTGCTAAGCAATAGTTGATATGACAAAATACCTATATAACAAAATAATTCAGACTTATCCACAGAACTTGTTTTAATGGGAAGTGACCTATGTTCAATGACTACAAACTACTTTAACAGGTTTTTCTTGTTTATCTAAGAGACATTTTTAAAGAAACATTTATTTTTCATTTTTCCTGGCATTAACTAGGGACAATCTTGCCATAATTCTACTTTATAAAACTACTAAGAAGGAACACTCAATTTGATGTTCATTTGAAATATAATTACCCACTTTTCTTCCTTTACAACATGTACTCCATAGAAGAGATGACAAGCCAAGAAGTACATAATACACTGCCTGTCATTAATAACAAGTATGTTCTTTTGAAATTATTTCATAATAACGCTTATTCAAAATATACTTTACTTGTTTTTTTTGACTATTATGAATGTTATTGCACCTCAACAAGTATTGCCTGTTTCGAATCAAAGATATAAATAGGAATTTATTGAATAAATGAACTGACCAGGTGGATCATAAATAAGTACTGTAAATTTTAACATGTACAAACTTTCATCTCTGCCTATGGCTTTTAAGGTGGTTGTACTGGCAGGCTCAGGCTCCCTTTGCCAGGATTGTAGAGAGATGCAGCTTCTCCATCCTGCCCTAAAGAAATGCCACACATTCTTCAAGGCTTTTCACAAAGGCCACCTACGGAATGAAATCTTTCTTGAGTCTCCCAAGAATTTGTGATCTCTTCTTCCTTCAAATCTATAGAGTACCTGGTTTGTCTCTCTATAGTAATAATAAAGCTAATAATAGTCAAAATCACATTGACTTATTGAGAACTTCCAACGTACTTCAACCACGTTAAACTTCACATTCACCATCTTGTTTCTTCTTTGCAGCACCCCTGCAAGGCAGGTATCATAATTTCCCTTTATGGATGAGGAAACTGGGTAAGGATTTGAACTCAGAATTTAACTCCAAAAACAGTAGTCTTAACAACTCTGCTGGAACACTTGGTTTGTATTTGAATTGTGTGTGATTTCTGTTTCCCTACTCAGTAGGGAAGTTCCTTTGGGCAAGTACCGTATGTAACCATCTCTGTAGCCCTTTATGTCCCATCGCAGTGTTTTGTATAGTAAGTAGGCAAAAAATACTGTATATCCAATACTCCAAAAGGCAACTCCTAGTTCCACATCTAAATGTCTCTTAAATTGGAACATGTGCTCAATTGATGTCTTGATTTACATGGTAGTCTTTTCCTTTCTTTCCTAAAAAGCTGTTATTAGCCCTTAGGTGTCCCTACCAATGCAATCTTAGGATCCAGGAGTAGTTACGGAAATAAAGTTGTGTAGAGTTCAACCCAAACTACACAGAGAAAAAGATTAGGTCACCGTAGAGGTAAATTCCTTTAGATTTCTGAATACCACCTGAGGGTTACACAGAAGATGAATTCAGAGGGAAATTCATTTGAGAACGAAGGGGCAGGTAATCAGAGGTAGTATAGTAGAAATAAAAAGTTGTGAATTCAATGGTTTAGGGAACATGCAGGTTACCAAGATCTCATGGGGAGGGGGAAACCACTGAATGCTTACATCTTTGTGATTCCCAAAACAAGGTGAGCCAGAAACACAGCTGGTGGGTAACCAAAAGTCCAGGTTCATCTGACTCTGAACTCCATTCCCAGTTGTCCTGGCAATGGCATTAGAATGAGAAAAATCACATGAAAATACTATAAACAGTCTTTGAGGCAGGGACATGAGTAGCCCGTCTACTGGCTGTACCCTGAAGGAAATCCTGGGAGAGTTTGGGAGTGATGTCATGAAGGAAGTCATTAAATATAAAATATCAAGCCTGGGTACTTTTGTAAACTCCTTGTCTTGCTTGGACATTGGCACTGTGGTTTGAAAGGAAACATAGTAGATTACTGTTTTCATTAGCCTGGCTTGGGAAAGGAGGAAAGAGAACTGAAAGTAGCTGTGTTGGGGAAAGGGGTCTGGGGTTAAGGGAGGTTTGTGTTTTTATAAATAGAAGAGACTTGAGAATGTTTTTATGCTGAGAAGAGAGAGCCAGCAGAGAGAGACTGCGGTAGAAATTAAAGGGGATAATTAAAGGAGCCAGTTCCTTGAAGTAGCAGTGTTGAATGGGGCTCAGGGTACAAAGGGAGGTATTCGCAGTGGTCTGGAAGAGGGATGCCTTTTCCACTGAGCTAAAGGAAGGAGTTAAGAGAGGGTGCAGATGTGGATGCGTTCAAAAGTCGTATTGGGTTGGAGTTGGAAGAAGTAATACTTAATGACTTCTGAGTTCTTTGCTGACGAGAAAAGCCTCGGTGCTAAGAGTGAGAGTGAAATAGGTGAGACAGGGCTTCAGGAGACTGGAGGAGGTTTACAATGACTGCGGTGGACAATGGGAGAGCTGCCTGGTGTTGAGGGCACAACTGAGGTTGGAAACCATTTGTAGCGGGAGCAGTCTGCATGGTGTTATGAGTTTCTTTGGCTATGATAACTACTTGGGATAAAGAAAGAGGAGAAAAGGCAGATTTATCAAGGGCTCAGCTGTTGCTGGAAGAGTTCAACAGGACAATAGAGCGAGGTATCTACGGTGTGCACAAAAGGGCGGTTGATGGGATGATGGCATCCTAAGCTAAACAGGGTAAATTGGGAAAATTGGTATGGTCAGTAGAATGTAGGCCTCTGTAAGGGTCAAAGAGTAGTTTAACAGGAGTTTAGTAGGAAACAGTGGCTTTGGAAGGACAGGAAGAGATGGTCAGAGAGCAACTGGATTTTAACAATTTAGAACTGGGTGACAGCAAGATCTGGGGGATTCCACAGATGTGAATGGAACTAGTAAAGTTGAGCTGAAGACTCTGAAGTTGAGGAGGACAGAACATTGGGTTGGATCATCCATAAGACAATGAAAGCCTCCTGTGACAACCGCAGGCATTAGGTGTTGAGAATGACTTTTCCCTATTTTTTAAAAATGTTTAATTGAAGTATAACATAGTCTACCTTTATTTTTTTAAACAATAGACGTTAATTTCTTTTAGATCAGTTTTAGGTTTATAGAAAAATTGAGCAGAAAGTATCAGAATTCCCATATAATCTTTATTTTTAACCATCCTGTTATATGTGTGTTTTAATCATATGCCCTCTTTCAAAGCCTTAGAGTGAATTACAAATAAATGTATTGATTGCATTTTGTAGCACTAAGATTTTGATTTGATTAGATAATAGATAAATTCTAACCCAGCTGTGCCCAGAAATTCCTTTTCACCTCTCACTCTCACCTTCATTTGCCAAAAAGTGCCCATCCTTCCACTCATTTCATACACCTTCCACTTCGTGAAGCTTTCCCTGATTGCCACATCTCGATGTCTGTTCTCTCTCCTTTAATATCTCATAGCACTTTGATGATACTTATACACTGCTTTCTGATAGGGTTATTTTGGTATTCAACTTGTGCACCATTAGGCTTTATGCTCTCTGAGGACAGTGTCTTTGTTCAGCTCATCCCCTGGAGCACCTAGCATAGTGCCTTGCACAGGGTAGGTTTGCAATCAATATTTCTGGAAGTGAATGAATTATGAAGTGGAAATCTCAAGTTTACAAAGGAGGCAAGCTAGGATGTAAATATCCTTTCAACAAAGGGAATGACTTCATGTTTTTGTTAAATAATTAGTTCCCTCAATGCATTTAATATATAATTTACAAAATTTCAACTGAACTAGGAACAGTTGAGTTCCAAAACAGTTTCTTTGCAAAAAATAAAGGACTTGTATGTAACCACTTACTTTGGATTATTTGAAGCAGATTTTGCTTTCATGTTCTTGTCAACAGAAAGAGTTGATGCCAAAGGCCTTTGTTCAGATGTTTCACCGTCTCTTATTTATTTGGACTCCTCCCAGAAACTCTAGCCCAGATTTTAAGCCCAAACATATTACCTTCTCTGATGTAGGGGAAAGTGTAAGTAATATAGCTCATTCTAGGATGATTCAGTCCAGGAGAGAGAGAGAGGACAACCTTTGGAGTTAGACATTCCTCAGGTTCAATCTTGTCTCCACCATTCACTCCTATGGCGCTCAAGACAAATTTTACTTTTCTGAACTATGTCCTGATAGGTGAAATGGCAATCACAGTACATCTACCTCGTGAGGGATGGTGAGGACAAAATATAATATATGCCTAGTACCTAATCACAAAGCTCAATAAATAACACATTCCCTTATTCCTGGGACATGATCGTGCCTGCCTCTGTCACGGGTGTAAGAAATAGAAAAATTTTCTGAGAAGGTGGCTTGGTGGGAAAGTTAGACTCCAGTCTTTAGGAAGGTAGATCTTCATAGTGTGTCTTATGTTTGGTTTAAAACATTTCCAAAAGACCAGGCAGTCATGTCCAAACAGAATTACACAAGTGTATTACAAAGTGAAATACATTGTTTTTATTTCCTAAAATGTTTGTGTTATTGATCCCATGTATAACTTTCTGATCTTCAGAGAGGAGCCACATGGCAAAGGCAGTCCGATAGGGATCAACTTACAGGGTCTAAACCAAGAAGTTCCTGAGACTTTAATTACAACACAGCATAATATGTCTCTGCTAATGACTTGAGCATTGTGTTTCTTGGATCTGTGATCACTTATTATTTTAACCTTTCAAAGCCAATAACTTTAAAGCATTCAACTCAAACTACTTTTATTGAGCTGGAAATGTTTTATTGCAGCTTGGCTGACATTTTCTTTTACTAATGTCATTAGCACCATTTAAAAATGAATTATGTTGAGGTGTACAGTACTACCTTTGTTTTGAGAAAATATTATGATTTTATGAGTATGTGAGGTGGGTCTCATGGGAACAAATGTTAGCAATATATATCTGTCTGATTCTCCAGGCATGCTTACATTTCTATTAAGCATAAGTAGTTTGGTTTGGAAAAAGGCCTGTATTATGTTGACTTCTCATAACATCCTTTAAAGGAGAGTCTAGCTTCAGAGTCACTAAAGCCTAATTAAAATCTTTAGTACATAGTCTGTTCACATCCCTTACCTATTTTGTAGCTTTAGCACCTAGTAACTGTTTTTAGGCTAACATAGTGTTCAATGGGTCATTGAAATCAAATTAATGCAGGCATCTGAAAAGTCAGACATCACTGGTGTTCATTCATCAACATTCTCACATATAAAAGGTACAAAATAAAGGAAAAGTGATTCCGTTTAACCTTGGAGAATCCTGAATGGATGCACATAGACTGCAAGCATTTTAGTGGAAAAATAAAAATTATTTGTGGGAAAAAATCCTAAAGAAAATAAAAAACAAAGTCAGAACAAGATTATGTGATACACAAATTCTTTTCTGAGTTTTTAAGAGGTAAAGACTTAGGGTCCCAAACCACATTTCCTAGGTCTTTGGAAATGCCTTTAGAATCTCCCTTGTTTCTTGGGCTAAGCACAAGGCTTTTCGAAGTGGGGTCCCAACTGTCAGCCCCATCATCATCTGGGAACTTGTGAAAAATGTCATCTTAGACCTCCCCAGGCCTCCCGAACCAGAAACTTGAGGGTGGAGCCAGCAAGCTGTGTTTTAACAAGCCCCCCAGACACTCTGATGTTCTGCTCTAAAGTTTGGGAAACTCCAGCCTACAGCAACTGTTCTCAAAGATTTCTGTGCAGCAGAATCCCCTGGAGGGTTTGCCTCACTGTGGGTCCCTAACCCAGCCCCTGAGATTCAGTGGTAGTAAATCCAGGGAGTTGTGTAGGAATCTGTGTCAATTTTTTTTTTTTTTTAAATAAAGTAGATGGTTCTGGTATAGGTGGTCTGTAAACCACAATTGAGCGATTCTGGCTTGAAGTGGAATTTAAGTATTGACAAAATTAATCTTTTTTTCCCACAAAATTCCTCACCACAACTGAGCAGAAACCTTTGAACTCCGACTTCTAAATATCTGTAAGTTTCATTTAGCCTGAAGAATGTCTGCTAATGGAGGTATTCCCTCATTGCAGGCTTCCCCATCCCACTGCTGGAGGGACCTGAAACCTCTGGGCTCCGCTGCGGGGTGCCACTCACCTCTTCACAGATGTGGCGTGTGTTTCATTACAGAAGCCTACACTAAAGGAGAAGTGATGTAATCCACACATCTGCAGAATATAAACTGTTAAGTACCTGCTCAGCAAAGTAAAACACAAGTGAGGATCTAATTTTTTTGCCTGAGATGATAGCCGGAGGAAGATCACATTGGGAAAAGGAACCTTGATCCTCACATATCCTGCCATGAGAATACTCTGTTCTAAGCAAGGTGACCTTTAAAGGAAGTTTTGGGAATTATTTATTTAATCCGGTGACACTACTAAAAACATTAATGAAAGTAAGGAAATTGTTGGTTCGTTTTATGCTTCTTCTAATGAATCTCTGCTTTTTCTATAAGTCTTTCCACTTTGTGTGGTAGGAGGAATATGGTAATGAATATTTTTGGATACCAAATAAATAAAAAGGAAGATGCAAGGTGTACACTGGCCTTACAATATGCTGTTTACCTAGTTATGATATAAAAATCTATTATTATAATATTTCTGGTTCCACTGAGAAAGAATTGATACTCACTCACTATATTTATATGTATATTCCTTTCAACATTTTTGTGTTTTATTTTCTAGTTTATTAGATTTTTAATAGCAAAAGTAATAATGCTTGTTCAAGAAGTCAAACACTACAGACATGTATATATGAATATAAATGTCCCATACCTCCCTTCAATTTTATCTCCTATGTATTTCAAATAGCCTTTTTTAAAAATTTAAGAACAAAACATGTCCATTCTAAAACATTTACAAAAGTAGACAAGCAAAAGAAGTGAGTCACACATAGTCTCCCATTCTGGTGTAACCACTGTTAATATTTTGGTGTAGATCTTTCAAACTTTTCCCAATATGTGTATTTATTAAAAATGGACTTACTTTTTGCAACTTATCTTTTTTGCTCACTAATGTCTTGTGGGCATTCTTCTGTATCAATACAATGGAAAATCTTGTATTTCCAAAACATGATATGTAACATGCGCCACAGTTGATGCGTGGGATGATTTTTTGGTGTTACATGAACACACCTTAAACATTTTTAATGGCTGCATTTTTTGTTTGTGAGTAATTGAAAAAATATAACTAGTACAGGGAGTCTGTAATTTTTCAGATACTGTTGCTTGTGACAAGGCTAAAGAAGGCAGCACTGTAATAATCAACTTTATGAAGAGTGTGGATTACTGTGCGATCCTTAGTCGTCCCCATGAATGTCTCAGATAAAACTTATAATTCTTGGACTTGATGAGTGGTGCTCAACCCTCTCAGATCCACTGTTCCCTTTTAATGCAAAGTTTTAACACCCCTTTTCCAATCCTGAAATAATAATCCTAGATAGCCAACCTATGTATAATTTAATAAAAATCAATATAATGTCCTATCCTGGATAAAAAGGAGACACAAAAGAAAATAACACGTTTAAAGGAATATATATTTCAATGAATTAAATGCTTGGGCTTGGCTACCATGGAGGACCTAACGGGAGATTTGCTGAGAACATGAAGCTGCAAGTACAGACAGATACAGATGAATTTCATGGTGACTCAAATACCACCAGCAGCACGGCCATTGGTGATGCTGATTTTCCAAAACTGTGAACAACTTTTGGTACATTTCTGAACAAAATAAAACATGGTCTTCCCTGATGTACAAAGGAGCTGCTTTTCTGGAAAAAATCAACATATATTAAAGTTGTGCAAAAATTTTGCTTTTATGTGTTAAATGGATTTAGGTCTGGCTTAGGTAATTCTGAATTAAGAATATATTTAGGTCTAGCTCAGTAGGTTTTTCATGGACTTGGATTTTCTATAAGACATTTAAAGTCACGTGGAATTACCCATCAATTCCTGGTCGTATAGGACCATGCCTGGCATTCTAGGCTGTCTAAAATTTCTGACCCATTTACCCAAAAAAGCCAGTAGTACCTCCAACCCCTGATTATTGCAACAACCAAAAACGTCCACAAATTTCTAAAATGATTCCTAGGCAGTAGCACAGTTCCTGAGAACCATTAGTGAAAATTGCACAGATGGCTGTGGATTCTCGTATACTGACTGTCTGTATGATACTTACGCTCTTTTCTGAGGTACATCAAAGGGTCACTTTTGGAAGCTGACAATTATTTAGTATGCAAGGTATGTATAAATATACATAACTGCGATTTGGAATCAGACATGCACTTCATTTCTTTTCCTTATTGAGCCTGTTGTACATCAGTCAGCGGAAAAAGAGATTTTTAATGCAGAAAGGTGAAGTTTGTGACAGATATAAAGGGTATTAATTGTGATTTGATTAAATCAGCCATGTTTTTTGCTGGGTATCAGGACCAAATCAATGCATTAATGTCATTACTCTGTATTTGTTTTTATGGTTATCTGACACCTAAGGTGAATTATACTGTATTTTCACTTACATAGTGTGAAAAAATTACCTTTAAATACTCTTATTTCAGTAAAACATGTGAGTTAATTTAAAGGAAAATGTTAAGTAGATATTAGTGCAGATGGCAATATTCCAAAGATGACACATAAATGATTAAAGTTTGGAAAAACCTCACCTACAACATTATTTTCATGAGTTAAACATAATCCATTCTATCACTTTTCTGATGTTGAGCTTTTAATTTGTTTTCTGTTATAAACAATACTTCACAGAACCTTTTGTAGCTAAATATTGTCCATAGCTATGAGGATTCCCTTAGGAAAATTCACAGATGTAGAATTGTCCGCTGGAAGGGTAATGGTTATGTTATTGTAAAGTTTGAAATTGGTGTTCATTAACCTTTTCTTTAAGTTTTTATGAAGACGTTTAGGAGGTTAGTAAAGCAGTAATTTGACCCTTGCAAATAATTTCTTCCTTTTTACTCAAAGGGTTGCTAAGTGCAATTGCCTTCAAGTGTTTTCTTGGTCCAAATACAATTCCTGTCACCCTGGGGAAGCCCTGTGGTGGGGAAAATGCTTGGTTGGAAGATCTGGTTTGTAGTTAATATTACCCTCTCCACTTAATTAGCTTTGTGATCTTGTGCAAGTCACAACCTCTCTAAGCTATAATTTTCTCACCCATAAAATTGTACTAAAAATAATACACTGTTTACCTCACTGAGCTGTGAAGATTAAATGAAATGATATATGTGAAAATGGCTTGTAAACACTAAAGCATGATATAAAATGTTAGTTGTTGGTATCATAAAAGTGCAATATATGTTCCCCTCTTGAGAGTTTCTGAAAGCACGATTTTCTGGCTTCACAGATACAAGTAGTCTCATGCAATGCAGATTATTTTTTAACATCATATGGGGACAGTGTCTAGAAAAAGTGAAGGGTACAAAGGAGGAAGGCACTAAATTCCAGGGAGAATATTTCTTTACTGATTGTTCCCTCCTCAACAAACACTGGAACCCGATGCCGTATTGCAGAATACACTAATCCCGGGCTTTCGAGCTTCGCTCCTTATCGTCACATCTCATTGAAAACATCAGTTACTCAGAAGTCACGTTGCTTGTTAGTTTAGAATTGGCCTGATGGCTCAGGATTTTTTAATTCGGACTAGGACCAGAATCAGCTATGAACTGGCACCTGTAGATTTTTGGAAAGTCCAATGATCTTCACTGACTCTGTTCTCTTCCTATAATGACGATTATCCAAATAGTCTCTTGTTATGGGTGGATTCAGGTAAAAATAATCCAAAGAGCTGCCTACCAGAAAACGATGATGTTGACAAAATCCAGAAAGAAGAGCCTGGCATGAGTGCAGTGTGTTCAGAGGGGCAGGGAGCTAAGACTGAGGGCACCTGGTTTAGCTCTGCCAATTAACCACCCAGGGCCACAATTTCCTCACCTGCGAAATAAAAGAGTTTGACTAGAATCCAGTCACTAGGTCTCCAAGGTCTCTGCCTACAATAAGATTCTGTGGGTCAGTTTAAAAATTAGGGAGTTGACCTTCCCAACCCCCAGCCAGGGGCAGGAGAGGAAGTGCTGCAGCCAGAGGGTCTCTGCTGGGCCTTTGGGCGGAGCAAGGATTCTACTCTGTGACATCACAATACCCAGCCCAGGCTCAGCCTTGGCTACTGAGAAGGAGAAGGTAACAGGAGGTTCAGCTGTAGATATATTAGAGGTGAGACACTACCTGACGGAGCTGGAAGGAAGTGGCCAGCCATGCCTCCGGTTCAGGTATGTGACAATTGCTAAGCTCATAACAGAAATTGCTGATGTCTAAGGAGCAGGAGGAGAGGACCACAACATGAGTGTGTCTCCAGGTTTAGGAATAACAGTATAGCAAAGATACTTTAGGGTGAGGTAAAGGTTCCAAATGAGCAGACAAAAAGCCAAAGGCTGTCCCACCAGAAACAGCTGGGGGCGCGTCCTCCCAACAGCCAGCTTTATTGTCATGAAGCCAGACCACAAGGACAATTCCCAGACTGTCAGCCCCTCACTGTCCTCTCCCCAGCCACTGGGAAAATGCAAAAGGCAGAGGTACTTCAAGAGGTCAGGGAAAGTTACTTTCCAAAGCAGTCTATGTTTGCTGCCTGCTGATGTTTATTCTTTTATCTAGGTGTTTTTCTTTTAAGAGTTTCTCCCCAGAATAACAGGGAAGAATAAACTAAACAAAAATAAGTTAACTGCAGGAAGTATTTTAATAGAAGATAGTACAAAAAGATATAAACAAAAGTAATGAGGAGGAGAAAAAAATTTGTTATGGGTTAGCAACTGAGATTAATTCTAAAGTCTGGTTTTGAAACTTCAAGGCTTAAAAGGCAAAAAAGGCCACCCCCTATAAACAGTGAAAGAGAAGGACCTTATGGTTGGGAAGTAAGTAAAACAGTTTAGCTGGAACCAGCTACAGCTCCCCCCGGCCCCCACTAAGGAACTCAAGCCAGTGAAATCATCGCTGGGGATGCGGACAGTTCTGTTTTCTTTACCTTGCCTTGGGGTTTTGGCTTCTAAAGTATTTGTTTCTTCCTGGAGGCTTGGGGCCCTGAGAGGCTCAGAGTGACGGCAAATAACTGTTCTGTTTACCAGTAGGGCGGAGTGTGGGGTGGGCGCCAGGCCCTGACTCATCTCCACTGGCCTCCCTTCGGGTCTCAGCACACTGCGACCCCAGGGCCCAATACAGGACTGCCCCAGGAGGCACGCTGAGATTCGCCTGCAAGATCCGAGTGCATTGCTGCGTTCCCCCAGTGGAAGCAGCAGTCCAGTGTTCTGACGGGTAGATTAGATACCCACAGGAGACCCCAACAGCAATAGACCAGAGGAGGGGAGACCCAATCTCTATCCACAGGACACGATTTCAACGATTTCAGGACTCCTTGGCCTCCAACACATCAGAAATAAATATATCTCAGCAGTAAGGCCAATACTCTCACACTATAAAAGTAGTAATAACCCAAAGCTTGTACATAAATCTAGAGACCAGATAAAAACAAAATGTCCTTACACATTAACTCTAGCACATATTCAACTCCCATCTAGGGAAGCCACTTTGATTTTCACAATTAGATTATGATCTAGCCTCTTAAGTCCTTGAAAATTAAAACCTCATTGGTCCAGTTTTTAGACTTCATTCATTTTATAGTCATTGAAAACCAAGTTTAGATTTAACCTAAAATAATATCCACAAAACACAGAATGTTCTAACTTGTCTGCATTTATATTTATTGACTATAATGTTCTCTGACCATTGTGTTAGTCACATACCACAGAATTTCAGAGTTGGAGGGGAACTAAGAGATCATCCATTCAAACATCCTCATTTCCAGAAGAGGAAACCAGCACAGAGAGGTTAAGTGTCTTGGCTTAGGTCATTGAGCTAGTTAGAGCTGGCCTGGGGACTAAAGCTTAAGTCTTGCCACTCTCAGCCCAGTGGCGTCTCCAGTACTGCCTGCCCCTAATTCATGCTGAATGAATTTATTGGTTCATATTTGAATATTTCAACTTCCAACTTAGAATATTCTAAGTAGAAGACACCTCATTTTATCACCTTGGTGTGTTTACTGGTAAACTCGGGTACTCCATGTAGGTGACATTATTCACCAAAGCTTGCATAGCTTTCACAGCTCCAAATTAAACAAGCTTTGGTCCAGGTCAAGAAAAGGCACTCAAGACCCCAACCAAAAAGCTGAGATAATAATGAAAAGAAATCCAGGGAAATTGACAGGCTACTCTGCCTTGAGGCCTGATTAGAGGTAGTCCCTTAAAAAAGAAAGCATTTATACAATTAACGAGCATTTTGCTTTGTAATAAGCATACAGACTTCCTATGGCCTCGCCTTTTCCAGTTTAGGTTGATCACTTTGTTTATGAGTATGTGTGTGTACCCTCTGTGATATGTATTTGTGTACCCCATAAATGTCCATGTGAGTAAACACTTCATCTGGCAGGTGTGGGGCTGTTATACCACCCATGGTAATTGACCTATCCTTATCACCTATGTCTCTTATAGAAGCATTTCCTGACTTATCTCATGAATTAACACTTTCTTTGGAATTATCTTGATAATTTAGGAGCTGCCTTAGATTTGTCTAGGTTTGTCTTATGTAGAGCTATATATGTCTTGCCTCTCCAATTTGTAAGTTTGAGCCCAGGCACTCCCTGAACACCGATACTCAGAGCATTTTCTAATTGAATTCATTGCAAATATATTAATATCAGCCTAAAGTCCCCAAATCCAAAAGAAAATGAAATGAAATGAAGAATTGTTGAATATAAGTATAGACCTCATTTTCATAGTCATAAGCTCCAAAGGTCTGGTGTATATTTTCTAGGCCACTAGATTGTTTTTTAATCAATTGAAAAGTGTATATCCTGTAAGGATCTTCCATATGTTTCTGGTTTTCCACATAGATTGTCTTTAATAAAAGAGAATTACAAAATGATTATCACAAGAAAAAGCATTCCATCATGGCATAGGGTTTAAACAGGCCTGTGGTAATATCTTTCAGCTTCTATGTTAATTTCACAAGTTGTGTAACATATTGAGTAATTTTGCACATACTACAATATAAAACTGCAGGAGAAAGCTGATTGTGAAAAATGGTGGGGTAAAAGGAGCTTTAGTTTCAGATTCTTCATTGTGGGTTTTGAATTCCCAAATCTCTCCAGTAAACTGAAGCACAGGTATGCCAAGCAAACTTTTGAAATGTTTTCTATCAAATTGCCTAAGAAGATGCATCTTGACAAGTCTTATTTAACAGGCTTGGGAGAAAAAAAAAGTAAAAGAAAGCTACCTTGCCAGAGATCCTGAGTCATTTGATTCTCTCTCTTGCTGCCACCACCTGCGGTACCTTGGCATCTGGCCACACCTGGATCTCTGACACATGCAGGACGCTCCCCTTCAGCCCAGCCCAGCCCCCATGCCCACTTTCCTAAGGATTGCGCAAGAAGGCCTTTGTAACCCGAGGCCTGTGAAGTCTGGAAAGGAATGTGACCCAGAGCCAACAGGCGTTGCTGCCGCCAGGGCCAAGAAGGAGCTCTCCTGTTTACCCAGGCCTGGGGGAACCTCAGAAGGGGAAAGGTATGCTCTAAGAGGAGTAGGAATCAAGCTTTTGGCAGGATTGTGAAGCAAGAACTCCAGTGCCTTTTCCCCCTCATCTTTGCCAGCCTCCAAAGGCATACTTCACGCTGCTCTCAAGAGTAGACTTGGGTCCACTTTTGAGCCACTTCCTTTCCTACTCCTAATAGCTCCCCCTATAGGAAGCTGTAAGTTGGAGGTCCTAATCTTTCACTGCCCCTGTAAAGGGTGAAAGGTAACCCTCATGGGGGTTTCCATATTAAATAGTGATGTAGATGGGAGAGTGCCACGTGCTGGTGGCAAGACAGCTGGAAAGATCTTTGTGATCAGAGGCCTATTGGTACTTGTGAACTGACAACAGAAAACAACCTTTCTACCTCTTTTCCCCACCTCCCCCACAGACATTTTCTTCTGTCATGACAAGCACACAATGGGTCACAGGCAATGCTTGGGGTTCTCCCACCTCTTCTGCCCAGGGAATGATGTCATCAACTGAGTCATGAATACGCTTCTTTTAAGTTGCCCAAACAGCATGATGGCCACACAAGTGTACCTCTAATGAAAAGAAAGAACTGAAAGGACATGAAAGACTTAACCCTCAGTCTTGCCATTTGAGCACTATTTAGTACCACTGAGCAGGATTAACTGTAATTGACAAGTTCTGTATTTTATTTTACTGTTGTTGCTTATAAACAAAAGGTGGTCCTAGGAAAACAGACTTTTTAGCCAGGTGAGAAGACAACTTAATTGATGATTGGAGTGCTGGTATTCTCCTCCTTCTTTCAAGCATATGTAGAATGCAAAGTCCTTGTTATTAGAAGAGGGGGAAAGCATTCCTGTTATGTTAGAATACATTCCTTTGTGTGTTAGGAAGTGATGCACCTCCAATCAACATCTTATCTCTTGTTATACCCTGTCCTTTCAAGGTGGTTATTGTCCTTTCTCGTTTCTACCCCAAATGAATTCAGTGTCGGTTTCAATCCAATTTGTATTTTTTTAAAACTTAATATGTACCAGGCACTGTGGCAATAACAAAATGAAATGTTTGGCATAAATTATGCTCTTTGAGAACTAATAATTTAGAGCCAGGCCTGATGGCCTAGTGCTTGAAGTTTGGCACTCTCACTGCTTTGGCAGCTTGGGTTCATTTCTCGATCATGGAACCACACCACCTGACTGTCAGTTGCCATGCTGTGGCGGTAGCTCACATAGAAGAACTAGAAGGACTTACAACTAGGATATAGAACCATGAACTGGGGCTTTGGGGAGGGAAATTAAAAAGAGAAAGATTGGCAACAGATGTTAGCTCAGGGTGAAAGTTTCCCTGCAAAAAAAGAATTAAGAATTTTAGTTACGGGGACAAGAAATACACCTGTGAAGAGTTCAAAGCAAAGAAGGAACTGCATTACTATGTGAAAAATGTTGGCATGTGGACTTCAAAGCGTCCCAGGGGCCTAGTACAGAGCTGAGGTGAAGTTGTTTCAAGTGTTCAAGTTGCTCATCATGGCAGAGTTGGGACTTGAGGGGAATCTTGAAGGAAGAGAAACAGAATAGTGACTGACACAAGCTTGGGGAGAAAAACAATTTTCTAGTGCAATTTTGGCCCCAGCACAACAGGTCTTCTCCCACTCACAGACCTTATCTCCGCTCTCCCTGTGCTTTTATAACTCTTTTGCATGCAAGGCAAACAATTCACATGGCTTCTCTGAGATATGGAAAACAGGAGTCATGGAAACATGCTCTGCGCCAGGAAGGATGAAACAACTCTAACAGGTGGTTTCTGTGAATGGCCCTGCATGCCATAACCAGGGTCGTGTCTGATTTTAATTATGGACATGGGCTTCCTGACCTTACAGCCTGAAAGCAACATGCTACAAACCTAATTCATTATCTTCCTTCAAATCTCTTCCCTTCTTATAATTCCCATCTCAGCCAATGACCTCACCATATTCCCAGTTATTCTGGCTAGTATCACGAGTCATCTCTGATTCCAGGGTGTCTCCTCCTCTGCATTTGGTCATCAAGCCCAGGAGGTTATATCTTCACATCTCTTTCGAATCTATCACTTCCTGCCAGTCCTACCTGCTGCTGCCCTGTGCCAGGCTCTCATCATCTTTCCCTAAGATCACTCATCTCCTCAGCTTTATTCCTCTGCACTCTGTCTGTCAAGTCTTTTTAAAATAAATACTAGAGGTTGCCACTCACCAGTTTAAAAACAGTTCAAGTTTTCCCATTGTTTAAAAAATGAGCACTAAACTCCTTATTTTGGCTTTCAAGATCCTTCACCTTCTCTAGCCTCTGCCACACGTTCAGCCAGTCCTCCCCCACCCCTTATGCACATGATGGATCCCTCTGCTTTCCATTCTCCCACCTGCCCAACACTTTCTTGCCTCTGTGGTTTTACTCAGGCAGCTCTCTTCTGACAGTTGAATTCCTGCAGGATTCCTCCTCAGAGGAGTGACTGTGTTCTTCCTCCATTATTTATGATTTTCTTATGACATTCGTATTATTTATGACCTTTTTTGCTGAAAGCTTGAGCCAGGTGGGGTTGGAAGACCAGAGAGAAGGGAGTAGAAGAATGTTTTAAGACAGGAAATAACATGTGCAAAGACTCAGAGGAAAGAGAGAATGGTGTGTTCAAGGAACTGAGCAGTGCAAGGTAGTTGGTGGAGATCAAGTCCAAGCGGAGAGAAAGGAATTGGGAAGAGATGGCAGTGGCCACAGAGGCAGAGGCTGGCTCTGCTAAGGAGCTGGGATTTTAGCTTGAGATCAGTGCGCAGCTTTAAAGGGTTATAAGCTGGGGAGTGATAGGATACTATTTGCATTTTAAAAGAAAGTAGTGTATGGAGAACAGCTGGGAGTGGAGGAAAGACTCTCAGGACGCTGGCAGGGTAAACCAAGGAACTTGAACTTGGTCTAGGGTAGTGACAGTGGGAAGAGAGGAAGGCAGTGGACTTCAGAGAGCTTTAGTAAGGAGAATTGCTTAGTCCTGGTTGATTGACCATGCACGGATCAAGTGGAGAAGGAGAAGCGAAGGAAACAGCTGGATTTCTGGCTGGACCCAGAAATGATACTGTACTGGGTGTAGTATCACTTCCCACTAATGATGCCCCACTAAGGAGACTGGATTTTATCTTATAGGAAACAGGCAAGAAGGATTTCTTGGCTTAGGTGAACCTATGCTTTTGAAAGAGAACACTGGAATGGTGTGCAGGATGACCAGAAAGGGAAAGACTGGTTACAGATGGACTAGAAGGCGATGCCATTGAGGTGGCGTTTTAAACGCTGACAGTGTACAGCTGTTCAAAGCAGCAGGCTCCTCTCAGCACTGCTGATCCTGCCCCAAACATAGCTTAATGAAAAAAAAAGTGTTCTAATTGGGAAGTTATACAGTAGTTGCCCCTTATCCACAGGGGATATGTTTCAAGACCCAGAATGGATGCCTGAAACAGCACATAGTACAAAACCCTATATATACTATGTTTTTTCCTACACATACATACTTATGATAAAGTTTAATTTATAAATTAGGCACAGTGAGTGATTAATGGTGCTTTGGGGCCATTACTAAGTAAAATAAGGGTTACTTGAACACAAGCACTGTGATACCATGACTGTCAATCTGATAACCGAGACAGCTACTAAGTGACTAAGGGGCGGGTAGAGCATAGATACACTGGATGATGGGATGATTCATGGCCAGAAGGATGGAGCTGGACGGTGGGAGATCTCATCATGCTACTCAGAATGGCACTGCAATTTAAAAAACTTATGAATTGTTTCTTTCTGGAATTTTCCTTTTAATATTTTCAGATCATGGTTGACCATGGATAACTGAAACTGAGGAAAGGGAAACTGCAGAACAGCCGGGACTACTGTATGTGCATGTAGTAAAAAAAGTTTAAATAGTATAAAATGTTATGCTACAAAAAACAACTCTCCCTCCATTCCAGCCCCCAATTCTTTTCCTCCATGGAAATTTACAAGTTGTGCATACTCTCCAGAAATGTTCTATGTATACACAAACGTGTCTGAGTATGTATTATGTACATGCTCTCTCTATATATCCATACACACATAAAGATCCACTTTGTTTTTTTATGAGATTACTATAATACTCTTTTACGGCCTTTTTTTTTTTTTTTTAACTCTGAAACTATTTTGTTATACCGTTTTTAAATCAGTTCATGTAGATCTGCTTCATTCTTTTTGATGTCTACAACGGATATACACCTACAGGTTTCTCACAAGCCTCCTAGTGATGAACGTTTAAGTCAAACATGGTTTTAAAATGGTCTTGCCTGTCCTTCTCCTTGTCCACCATTCTTGGCTCCTGATGTGCTTGCTGCTTTAAACTACTCATGGGCTCATCCTGGGTCACTTTCTTCTTCCACCTTTTCACACAGACCTCTTTTCAAATCAGAAGTAAGAATTCCCTCTGCAGCCACATGAATTTAGTGCATCCTACCTCTTTTCTTCCACCCTGGAATCAGATGCATATTCCTTGAGCAAGAAATCAACCAATCTTTTCTCTAAATGTGTGAAATGTGCTTGGAAGTCCTGTACTTATCCAGCCACACCAAGTTATAAATTCTAAAATGTCTCAGCCTCACTGCCAATCAGTGACTAATTCTTTGAGTCAGAATTAAGCGCAGAGTAACAGGGATTTTCCTTCCTTTTCAGAGATGAAACTTTCAACAAGGCTGGTCATGAGTTCCTCACTGTGCTTTTAGAGGACACTTCAGTTGATACTGGGCCTGGGTGTCATTCATTTGTTAAACTCTCCAGGGCACCTAAGTATTCAATAAACATCTAGGTGAATAGACATCTATGCCTATAAGCATTATTCATGATAGTCTTCCTACTATTTTTTTCTAAGACTTGTTAGGCATTTTATCCTGTTTTTCCTTTCACAGCATAAATTGTTATTGGATCCTTTCTTCCTTCCAAACTCGGATTTCAGTTCAAAGCCTTGATTGGGAGACAAGTCTTCTGCCTGCCAAGTCATTGATGTCCCTCAAAGACTTCATGGCATTCCTTGTGGGTGTCTACTGTCTGGTAGCCAAGGTTGTCACCAGAAAACCAAATCGTGTCCTTTGACACCATCCTGAGCTAGCTGTCTGCTTCCTACATTTTCCTTTCTCAAAGTCTTGGCCTGTACAGAAGAGATAAAACACCCCCTGGAGCTCTATGTCCTTTCTTCCCACCTGGAACAAAGTCACTGGAGATACAGTTTTTTCTGACTGCATCTTTCCTTTTTTTTTTCCAAAGAGTGGCACCTGAGCTAAAAACAGTTGCCAATCTTCGTCTTTTTTATTTTCTGCTTTGCTTTGTCTTCCCAAACCCCCCGTACATAGTTGTATATCGTAGTTGCAGGTCCTTCTAGTTGTGGGATGTAGGACGCTGCCTCAAGGTGGCCTGACGAGCAGTGCCATGTCTGCTCCCAGGATCCGAACCCTGGCCTGCCGCAGCGGAGCACGCAAGCTTAACCACTCGGCCACGGAGCCAGCCCCTGCATCTTTCCTTTTCTTACGAATGAATCATTTTAAGGCCCCTCGTGTCATCAGCAAGCAGCACATCTTAAGACTGACCAGCCAAGGCAGATTTGCTGTCCTCCCCTGCCACCACTGCCCTCCTCCCCTGTGCCTGGAATCTCCGTGCAATGGTTTTCTCCGGGTTCATGCTTGTCTTTGTGTGGGAGCCCTTTGCCACTTCTGCGAGTTGCAGAGAGAGGCAGCCACTGAGGGCTTTCTCCACCCACTTTAGATGAAAGTCAGCTTTGCATTTCAATGATTTCATCATAGTTATGATTCCTTAGTACGAATAATACACAAATAATATTTAGTACAAATAATATAATTCTTAAATTTTAGAGAGTCATACAAACAGCAGATAGTTATGAATACAAATCTAAAATGCTTTTCCCAGAATTTAAGGTAATAATATTATCAAAATTGTCTATATAATTATATATAATATATAATGAACATCATAATATATACACATTATGTAATATTACATATTATGCATATATTATACATATGTGTATATTATATAAGGTGCATATATCTTGATATACACACAAATGTTGTTATAAGTGCTTGTTTTAGAAGATCAAATACATTTTCTAAATAGCACATGAATAGCAAGTGCTGTTTAGGCCATTATTGGCATTTTCCCCTGTCTCTTACACAACATAATTTCAATCAGCTTTACATACAGGCAACATTTTCTGCTAAGTTCCAAGACATAACAGAAATAGCAATCATAAAAATAACCTTTTTTGGTTTCTTTAATACCTACTGTATTAGGGTTCTCCAGAGAAACAGAATCAATAGGATATATATACACATATATAAATATGTATCTATATATAGTCAAGCATTGCTTAACAATGGGGATATTTTCTGAGAAATGCATTGTTAGGCGATTTTGTCATTGTGCGAACATCATAGAGTGTACTTACACAAACCTAGATGTTATAGCCTACCACACACCTAGGCTATGTGGTACTAATCTTATGGGACCACCATCATATATGTGGTCCATCATTGGCTGAAATGTCGTTATGCAGCACATGACAGTATATATAGTTAGATCTATATGAATATCTATATCTCTGATTCATTATAAGGGATTGGCTCACACAATTATGGAGGCTGACAAGTCCCAAGATCTTCAGCCAGCATGCTGGAGACCCAGAAGAGCCAATGGTGTAGTTCCAGTCCAAATGCCAACAGGCTAGAGACCCAGGAAATGCCAATATTTCAGTTAAAGTCTGAAGGCAGGAAAAAATGATGTCCCAGCCCAAGGCAGTCTGGCAAGAGAAAATTTCCTCTTTCTTATAGGATGGTCAGTCTTTTTGTTTTATTCAGGCCCTCAATTGATTCGATGAGGCCCACCCACTTAGGGAGGGCAATCTGCTTTACTCAGTCTACTGATTGAAATGTTAGTCTCACAAAAACACCCTCATAGATACATGCAGAGTAATGTTAGACCAAATATCTAGGCACCCCATGGCCCAGTCAAGTTGACACATAAAATTAACCATAACACCCATTATGTCACCAGTAGGCTTAGTATCTATGTCATTTAATTTCCACAAAGACACATGTGGAAAGTAGACTTGTTCCCATTTGCTCAATAGGTGTTTATTCATCCGATGTTTGCACATTTTAGAGATGAGGAAACCAAGGTTCAGAGAGCTGAAGTAACTTTTCTAATACAGCACAGCTAGTAAATGGCAGAACCAGGATTCTAACCTAGGTCTAGATGACTTTATCTCGTACTCAATCTGTGTGGTCACTGCCTCCCAGCATTGGTGCTGCATTCCCCACAGGTCCTGAGGCTCCCCCTTTGGGTGGGACAGGTCTGAAGGCAAGAGCTGTTTGTTGGTCAGCAGGGGCAGCCGTGGGGAGGGGAGCTCATTTTTGTCTTCGTGTGTCTGAACATGCTGGACTTGAGTACAACTTGGAGCTGCTAGAAGGGCTCTGCTTTCCTTTGCCTTTGGGGTAATTCACAGAACACTAATAGTTGCTATCCTTTTTGAAAGCTACGTGCTTGTGCTTTGCATAGATAACATCATTTACTGTTCACAATGACCCTGTGTTCTTCCCGTCACCCCACTCTGCCGTGGGAGGGGGAAGGTGACAGGGTCTCCACGGGCTGCCAAGGGTGGGGACGGTGAGACATCTCTCTTAAACAACTGTCCTCAGAACCACCAAGGGTGCCCTACATCGCCTCAAGTGTCCCCATGGCCCAGTCCAATCCTGTTCCACCCCGTCCCAAAATCTGCCCATAAAAACAGCTTAAAATGTGTATGAATCAATAATTCTGCAGGTGTGAGCTGTCTGCTGATTCACCCATGGAACAGGCCTGGGCTGTCCCCTCATTTGGTTTGCTCCTCACGGCCTGACATGTTGCTTTTCCTCACCTTCTATCTCCATTAGCACTTTCAGGAAACGTTGTCCAGTGGCAAAGTTACTGTAAGCCCCTAAATCAATCTCATTTAAAGGGGACTCCTCTGTCCCCTCTCCCTGCAGTGCTCTCTGGGCTGCTCTCTGGGAGTCCCCTTTGTCGTAACAACATAAGCCGTCCCTACAGTGTTGCTGTGTTAGCTTCGGCCACAGCAAACCCCTTGTCTTAGAGAGGAGGAATCCAAAATTTAGAAGGGCATGTGTCTTATCCAAGTTCACAAGAAGAAGCCAAGTCATGTGTCTCCCAGTCCAGTGCTTCTGTGTATCCCATGGGTCTCAGTTCTGATGGGGTTGGGGCAGGGCAGCGTCTCAGTCTGGCCCAGTGGAGGCAGGCTGAAGAGCAGCATCTCTCGAAGGCAGCATCTGAGGGGCAGACATGCAGGCCACACCAGATGACTAGGGAGGTCAGCACCTCTTGCACATGTCTGCCTCCACGTACAGCAATGTACAGTGATGTAGATATAGCACAAACAAAGCAAAGTATTGGTAAAGAAACTGGGACGGGGGGTCCTTTTTTATAAACAGAAGCAGATTCCCTTTGGTCTGCATGCTTCACCGGAAGGCCCAGGAAAGAGCTGAGATTCCAATCTGTCTGAAATTGCAGCAAGTGACTCACTATGGCCCCAATCCCAATGGAAGTGGCTTTGACTTGTATCATGTGTTTACAGAAAATCATCTCCTCTGTCAAGTCCACATGGATCCACCCAGTGGATTCTCCATGACACCTTTGTAGGCTGACAAGCATGCATTTGGGCTCTGTGAGATGAGGTTTCTAGACCAGATCACTGGTATGGCTCCTTCTATCTCACCACTGGTGTTTCCAGAGCCTGCAAACCAGATGCCAGGAGCTGAGGGTAGGGCTTGTTTCAGCCAAGGCTCTGAGAACACTCTATGAGATAAACACTAACACAGGGAAACAATCACTGGTGGTAACAACTCTCAAAAGAAAGGAAAATAGAACTGCTTATTGCTTTCAAGATCATTCCAGTTTAAAATTTTTTAAACATAAAGGTTAAATGAACTTCAGGTGCTTTGAAAGCAATAGAGCCATTGTTGAGATGGCAGCACACTCTAGAGGTGACTAAAGAATTTGGAAGGTACCCAGAGACGTGGGTGCTCCTCCTGGCTGCCAAGGACTTGCTGGTGCCCTTACAAAATCATCTACTTCACTTCTTGACCTGGGATTCTCGGAACTGGAGACCTGTGTTTCCACCCAGGCTCTATTAATAACTGTCTGATGTTAATGTGAGACTCCTCTGAGCCTTAGTTTCTTGATTCGTAAAGTGGGAATAATAATATTTTCCCTGCCTACCTGTTCCAGTTGTTGTGTAGGTCAAATGAACCTATGTGAAAATACTTTGTTAACAATAGAATACTCTCTGTATTTTTTCCTGTGATGTAGGACATAAAGTCTTTTGCTGGAGGTGAGGTAGGAGATTGGAGGAGAGTGGTAGAGAATGGTAAAAGGACTAGGGTCTCCCTGGACCCACAGAAGGTGCAGGGCAGGGTTGCAGCTGGGATTGGAGACCATAGATCTGTGGTGGCAACATTCACCTCACCAGTGGATGTACGATTGAATGTTGGCTGGGGTGGTGGAAGGAATGAGGGGTATTGGCAAAAGAATAGTTACAATGGTGATGCTGGAGTCTAAGCTGAAGAGGGAAAGTGTCGAAGAAAGGGACATGGCTGATAGATTTGGGGACCCAGGAAGTTAGTGAGATGTAAGTGCCATGTGCATAGGGGAGTTAGCTGGCAAGGTAGGCAATGGTGGGCAGAGAGTGCAAGGCTGGAGTTCAAGGTTTGAGAGATTGAGGTTTGCCTAAGTAGGCCAAAGAGGTATGAGAGAGAGGATGCTGGCTGGGAGGACCACATGGGAGCTAAAGAGCCCTGGGTCGGTGACAGGACTTGGGGTGGAAAGAGTGAGAACTAAGTGCCAGGGTCCTGAGAGAATAGGGGTAAGTTTTCAGACCTGGGAAAAGCCATGGAGATGACAGGGTACCTGTGGATGGTAAGGACATCAAAGATAGGGGGCCAGAGTGTCTGGAAGGACTAAGAGGAGAATGCTGATGCTACTTCATGGTAAGGGAGGCCCAGAAAGCAGAACGGCCTGGAGGCATGCTCAGATTCAAAATTTGATATGAATTATATACAAATTAGTCATTTTACATACAGGTAATCAAAAGTTGTAGAGGCATCTTGGCCTCAATATGCAAATATATAAAACAAATTATGATGGATAGCTCCTTTTAGCCACTGACCTTTTTTTGAAATATAATAGGCCCAGTGGCATGATGGAGGCAGTTGGTACCAGTGGATGAGGGCCACACATTGTTAAATTTTCTGGAATTTTGTAAGCTAGGTGTCATGTTGGTAGCTTGAAATAGACCTGAGAAGGAATAGTTATACATGATGGAAATCTACAAACTAGGACTTTTCCTTTCCTGGAAATCTAGTTGTTAAACATTTCCCAGCACACCACTGAATAGGCCTAAATATAACCTCCAAATCTGCCCAACTTTACGGTCCTGTTGTTGTGGGTCTAATTGTGTCACTAAGAGAGATTTGTCCTAATTCCTGGTACCTGTGAATGTACCCTTACTTGGAAGTAAGGTCCTTGAGAACGTAATTAAGATGTAAGTTAAGATGAGGTTGGGGGGCCGGCCCAGTGGCGCAGCAATTAAGTTCACACATTCTGCTTCAGCGGCCCAGGGTTCACTGGTTGTGATCCCGCGTGCAGACATGGCATCGCTTGTCAGGCCATGCTGTGGCAGGCATCCCATATATAGCGGAGGAAGATGGGCACAGATGTTAGCTCAGGGCCAGTCTTCCTCAGCAAAAAGAGGAGGATTGGCAGCAGATGTTAGCTCAAGGCTAATATTCCTCAAAAAAAAAACCAACAACAAAAAAGATGAGGTTGTACTAGAGTAAGGGGCACCCAGTAGGACTGGTGTCTTTCTAAGAAGAGGAGACACAGAGACAGACACACATAGAGAGGAGAACACTGTGTGAAGACACAGACACAGGGGAGACTGCCGTGGCAATGGAGGCAGAGACTGAGAGATACCAAGGATTGCCAGCAACACCAGAAGCTAAGAGGAAGTCGTGAAATGGACTCTCCCTCAGAGCCGCCAGAAGGAACCAACCCTGCTGACACCTTGACTTCGGACTTCCAGCCCCCAGAGCTGTGAGAGAACACACTTCTGCTGTTTTAAGTCATCCAGTTTGTGCCACCTGGTCACAGCAGCGTTAGGAAACTGATACACCTGTCATGCTGTCAGGTGGAAGTTCCCAGTGTGAACCTGGAAGGGAAGGTCCCTGTTTCCTGTGCTCTGGCTCCCGGGGGAACCCTTCCTCCTACTTCCTCCAGTGTGAGTTTTCTGCACCATCATCTGTCCCTTCTTGTTAGCTGTCTTGCATTGTGGATTATGCTTCTAAGTGTAGACATGCTGCCTTCTCTTCTAGGAGGTAACCAGAGGTTGTAAACTCAGATGCCTCAGCGGTCAAAGTTGCTGAGTGTGGCTCTGGGGGAACCATTTCAGACCGGAATGTGTGTTCGTCTTTAAATAAAACACCCCTCCCTGCTGGCCATGGAAAACCTGACTAAGACCTGTCACTGTGGGACCTCTGCAACGCGCCCGAGAGGAGGGAACATTTCTTGGCCTTTGCCTCCCCGCCCACAGCAGCCAGCAGGCATTTATTCACTGTTTATGAATTTGCTCCCCGGAGCTCTCAGGTCTTCTGTCCTGGACCAGCCAATGGGTGTTGGGTCTGAGACCTCAGAAGTTCAACAATTGCCTCCAAGTTTCTCCCTTCAGACAGAAGCTTCAAAAACAGATTTTTGTGAGATTACAATGTAGATCCCCCAACTGACTTGTACTCGACACTATTGCAAAACTTCAGCTTCAGAAGAATGCAAGCAAAGGGCGGCGTCCCTTCCAGACATGGCTTACCCCACCCTAGTGTTTCTGTGAGTGTTTTTCTCGGCAATTCTTCTCAGGTGGCTGGGGGAGAGGCGTCAGGGATACTGAAAGCCAGGGGTGATTTGGGGTGAGGAGTATTTTGAAGTGGAAACTACAGTTCACAGTTGATTTCTTTTTGAACACCAGAGGGCGATACAGGCATATTGAATAGCGGGTGTGCTTGTTTTAAGACTGAAATCCTGGCAACCGATAATTTTTTTTAATGTGAGTACAAATGCTGAATTAAATATTTGTTCATTTGACTATTTTGCTCAAGCCTCTAAGAAAGTTACAGAGACGGCTTTTGAGACCACTTGCTGGATGTCCAAGCCCTGGGATCGGGCGGGGGTGGGGGGTGGGTGGGCAGGGAATTCCACAGAAGGGCGCTGGGCAGAATTGCAGCTTCCTCTGTGGGGAAGCACTTGTCACTCACCCTCCCACTTGTCCTGAGACTGGGTTCTGGTCAGCTCTGTGGGAGGATTTGAACTGTGTCCCAGGTAAGAGCTACCTTGTGTAGGGACCCAGTTTGTTAATTCCAGGACCAGTCCTTGCAAACTGGTTCCATGACATTGTTCCACTTAGTATCTGGAAGTGAGGCCTGCCTCTGAGAGAGCAGAGAGGACAGAGAGGAGACCCCTGTGAGGAGGGTGGAGGGACTGCAGAGGTCCTAACAGTTATTACCCCAACAGTAGTGAGGCTCTGGTGACAGTGGCCAGCTTACCAGCCTGTGTGTCTATGGTCTTGGATCACCTCCTGCTAATGCCCTCTGGGAGTGAGGACAGTCGGCAGAATGGTCACGGTTTCTGGAGCAATACAGAAAACTCTGTACGGCTCATGGAAGAGTCTGGAAGGAGTAGGGCAGCTGGGGATGCCTATGGGAGGCTAGACAGTGATGGTGAGGGCCTGTCTACCTTGGCAAATTAATAAACAGAAACCTCATTAAATTGTAGTCAAGAGTTCCCATGCCCTATGTCCATAGCAGAGCCCAACAGGAAGAAGAAAGACTTCCTTTTCTTGACTGACAAGAAGCTCAGCCAATGAAAGACTGTCACAACTCAGCCAGTGAAAAGCCACTACACATTGTGAACTCTCAATTCTTCCAATGGACTCTTTGTTTACAATAGCCCGCCCAACTTTGTCTTGTTCTTTGTAATAGAGTTTCTTCTCCTTTGCTGCTGGGAGACTTGCTTGTGGCTGGCCATGATTGCAGACCCCAAATTACAATTCTTTGCTGATCCTGAATAAACTCATTTTTTTAAAGATTTAAAAAATTTTTCCTTTTTCTCCCAAAGCCCCCTGGTACATAGTTGTGTATTTTCAGTTGTGGGTCCTTCTAGTTAGGGCATGTGGGATGCCTCCTCAGCATGGCCTGATGAGCAGTGCTATGTCTGCGGCCAGGATTTGAACCGTCAAAACCCTGGGCCAGCGAAACGGAGCATTGAACTTAACCACTCGGCCTCAGGGGCGGCCCCCAATAAACCCATTTTTACTAAAGAAATAACTGGCTGTCTATTTGTTTAAGGTCAACAGCCTTCACCCCTAGGAGAAGCAGCTCAGCTTTAGCCACATGGTTGTGGGCATCTTCCAGTGACCCTCAGCAGAGACCGAGACTGTTCTCAGCAAAGGCATGTTGTCAATAGCAAAGCATCACTTACTGCACAAGATAGAAGAAGGCCTTGCAGACCAAAGGTTGTGCTAATGGGTTGATTACAAATTAGCTTCAGCTGTTCATCTGAAAGAGAAAACTTTGACAAAATGAAGGGGGAATGTATATCTATAATAGAGAGCACAAGGTCATTACCATTATCCCAACAAGAAAGTTGAAATGTACCCCTGAGAAGATCCACTGTGGGTACTAGAGATTGGTGCAAGGCTGTGATCTGCTTGATGTGGTGGGCCCAGAAGGCAGGGGGAGGACTGTCTTGCTTCTCAGGCCTGTGACCATTGTGGGAGGTGTCTGGCCATGTACACTAATAAGAAAGGATTCTCTTTGTTGTTTATAAGTTTATTGCTCAATTCAGCCTTTTTGTTTAACAAGGATATAGAAGAACAAAATTCAGAAGCAGAGTACTTAGATTGGACTCCAGTTCCAGCTTTTTGTCGCTCATTATTGGTTTTCATGTTTGGGGGGAGTCATGTGACCACCCTTAGACAGCTCTCTCTCTCTCTTAAAATGGCCACTGAGTATCAAATAATGTATATGACATGTGAAAATGATACTGAGCCTCTTAATCTCAAGTTTGTGTGCCTGATGTGCAGTAAGCCAATCACTGAGACATCAGTGCTTGGAGATGGAGAAAGGTTTATTTGAATTGGCCAAAATGAGATGGTGGGAGGATAGGTTCTCTCAAATCCACCTTCACAGAAGAAAAAAGCAAGGGATTTTACAGAGCTAAGGGGCTTGGGAGGAGGAGTTTTGGAGAAGCAAAGGGGAAATCTGTGTTTCTTTCACTCCAGCTAAGCCCTTGGGCAACTAGACTTCTGGGCGTCAACAGGCAGCTAGGGGCTCGTTATCTGGCGATTGTAACTTCCTTGAAGATATTCTTTTTTCTGCAAAACAAGCTCATAAGTCCTTGTGACCCTTGAGTCACCCCTCAGGTTAAACAAGAAAACAGCAAGTTAACGACATTAACTCCTTTTCATCTGTGTCTGTGTTGGGAACGAGGTCAAAGGGAAGGGTAATCATGTTCTTATTGAATATTTACAGTAATCCTCAGGTACCCAGCTTTAAAAACACTTAAGAAATTATCAAATGTGATATAAGTGCAGTTATTAATCTCTAGAGGGAATCTTTAGTATTGCCTTCTCTTTCAAATATATGTCTGTTACCTGGGCTAGGTGAGTCTTCATTTGGAAGGAGGCTTAATTAAAGTTAAGATAAAGATATCTCTTTAGGCCACTTAAATGTGAAACAAATTGGAATGAAAACTATTTTGGTTTCTGTGTACTCTGTTGGTTTTGTAGGCTACTTAGCCACATTCAGATGACAATTTTCAGAACAATCACTTTGTATTGGAAACCCTATTGAAAGGACTTTTGCTTTGAGCAAAAGTTTTTATCTTCTATCTTTTTTAGTTAACTAACATAACAGACATCTTGGGATAATGTGAACAGGGAACTACTATTGGCAAAATCAAGAATCAAGGTACTGTTTACAGACATTTTGTCAAATAAACACTTCTATTGGACCTGAAGCCTCCTTGGTTTATTACAGCAATTGCTTACTGTAAGTAAGTGACAAAGTGGTTGAATTTCACACCTGTGAAATACATATTACATTTCCTAGCAGGGGATAAGACTCAGTCAATATTTGTTCAGTAACACAGGTCTCAGATTCAGAGCTTTACTTAACCAAATAGATATTGTCCTTGACACTGAATTAGAAGTTGGATCTCATTAATGAATGTGCTTATTGGTAGTTCTTCGTTTAAAGCTGATAAATAAATGAAAAGCAATAGGATATATTGGAGTATATGAGGAAGCCATTTGGGTTAAAACTAATTTGGCCTGTCCTTGTTTTTCCAAAAGGGCCTGACGTGTCCTGTTGAGCATGTGTTGTATATCTGCTTTAAATATTTACCATGTCCCAAAGACAAGAATGATGCCCTTAAAGATAGGGATGCAACTTCCCCCTATATCAGCATTTCTTTAAGGATAAGCATCTCTTCCTGGGAACTTAGGATTAATTACCACCCTGTTGTACTCACTTTGTGACCACTGACCTGCTGACCACTAATCTGCGGTGCCAGCTAAGCATCTCATGACAAGTGTAAAAGGGACATTCCTATCATAAGTGATGTATGCTCTTTGTTCCAGGATGGTATATAACCACTCTGTACACCCCACTTCTTTGGTACCCTTCCTTCCTTGGAGAAGGAAGGCCCCGGGCTGGTCCTCAGATCTGGCTCATAATAAACTAACCCCAATTTTGATTTATAGATTGGTTATGGATAATTTGCATCGACAAAGCCATTTCTCCAATTTTTTTCTTGAGCTTTAACTCATATATCATCTGACTCAGTCACAGATTGATAAGCAAGGAAATATAAGCCAGTAGTGCCCTGGAATTAGACTGTAAGGTCCTGAAGCAAAGATCTGTAGTGAGTTAGAGCTTGGGCTATGGAATCAGCCAGCTTGGTTTCAAAGCCTGGGTCCACTGCTTACTAGCTGGTGACCTTGGGTAATTCATTTAACCTCTCCAATCTCATATTCCTCTGTAAAATAAGGATATGAAAGTATCCACCATATACTTTTGTAGGATTTCAATGAGACAAGCTAGTTAATGTGTTAGTTACCATCATCATCATCACCATCACCACCACCACTGAGTCTGTCACAGCTCCCAATATAGTGCCTCGAACTATATGACAATAGGGGAGCAATTTCCATTCGTTGTATAACTCATTCTACCCACTGATGAGTTATAGATTTGGGTTGAAATCTACCGCATTCAAATTCTTAAAGCACTTCCAGTGTACTCTGTTCTGATTTTGGGAGGCAAGGAGGATAACTTCTTAAAAATTACCCAAACCCCAATTCTAGAAAACAGTCATTAGATCTGTGTTTATAAAAGTTCCTACTCTAATTCTTGCAATACTGTAGTAGACATTTGATAAAAGGTCTGAGAGATAAAAGGATTTGTATTTTATTATTGTTTTACAGAGAAGATACTGGCTCAAAATGAGTTGCCTAAAGTCTAAGAAACAGGATTGTTGTTTTGGGATATTCCTTCCTGAGTTGAACTATGCAAAGCCAAATTTTATTTTGTGTTAAGTCACACAAATGCCATTATCTTAAGTAAATGTTTTCTTAGGAAGCCCAGGAATGGAAAATTCCTCCAGAAAGCTGCTTGGTTGGCAGGTGTTTTCCATGTTACTTAACTGAGGAAACTCTGCCCATCAGACCTGGTGGATAAGGGAAGTGGTGAACAGTGTCTCTCAGCCCAGGCAGCTGTTTAGAACCACCCAGAGCCCTCAAAGTGCCTGAGCCTGGCCCCCCTCTGAGAGATTTTGCTTTGGGATAATCTGGTAGGGCCTAGGCTTCAGAATTCTTAAAATCTTTCCAAGTGATTCTAGCAAGAGTTCCCATCTAGTTCTTCCCCCTCAGCCTTCTAGGATCCTGTGCTTTCTACATATTTATAGATTTAGACCTATTAAAATTCCATCCCCTTTGTAACTTCTCTTTAAAAGGGACATTTTTTTACTTTAGAAAATTATGCAACATAATACGAATTAACCACTTTGCTCTTCTGAAACATGTGAACATTTGATTTTATAGCAGAAATGCCAGGATGGTTCTGGTAGTTATGTGTGAGATATCACTGGTGTAGTAGCCAACAGCCTCTTCATTTTATGCGATCACACCAATCACCTGTCTTTTTCTTTTCTAAGTTGACTTAACAGAATGAAGCTTGCCCAGATGATTCTTCCCTTTGAAATTTACAAAGTGATGGCCTTAATTCCATATATTGTAATAATAACAACATAATGTAGAGATGTGATAAAAACAGTAACAACAATAGCAACACTGTTCATCGTGTTGGACTCTTTAGATTAAGATTTATTTGTTGGGGCTGTGTGCCTTGCATGTCACATGTTCAAAATGAGTGGTGTTTGCACCTGCCAAGTTATGAAATTTGAATAAAAGGCTATGCACTCTAATTTTTATGATTGTTAGATTATTTTGGTTGAATATTCAAATTCATCTGTTGCCTATTGCAGATTCTGTGCTGATGTACTACTCATTTCTCATAATAACCCTAACCCTACGTGGTAATTAGAGAGGGATATAAAAGATCTCTAGGAGCACCTTAAGGGAATGGTGAAGACTCCATAAATAGAATAAACAAGGAAAATTAGCATGTAACCCCCCCTCCCCCCCGCACATACACACACACACAGTTCTATCTCCAATTTTCTACCTCACAGAAAGGCCACTCTGGTTCCACTTCTAAGCACTCCCCTTCAAACTCGAACGATTCCGTTGATGATACTTTTACAATACATTGAGTGAATTTTGCATTAAGGAATTATTGATGTGCTTGCCATGAGTTATTTCCTTTTGCAAACATCATTTGAAACTCACCACTTCTAGAAAGCCTCACCTGGTTAAGTGGAATATGATCCCATTAATCCCTGGCTATATGTTTAGATGATATATCAGAAGTCATATAAGGATAGGCATGTGCTGACATCCTATGTATGAGAGCACATGTCAGCATGTCTTTTTTATTTCTCCAATTTAAGCACCCAGGGCCATTGAACATGCTCTTCCACCTGCCTAGAATATATTTTGTTTCTACCAGTGACCCCTTCATCTAGTTCTTTTCAGATCTCTCCTTGGTTATTTTTGTTCAGGGAAACTTTCTCTGATCTCCCTCTGTCCCACAGATTTACGTGGTCTTGTAACATCTCTGCAAAGCCTCACCTGTACACTTATTTGAGTGATCATTTAGCTACTGTCTCTCATTCTTGGGAGGTTGTAACTCTGTGACCCACAAACCTGGAGTCTGTGTTTGGTTTTGTTTACCAGTATAATTGTACTATTTAGCCCAGTACCTGGATCCAGTAGGAGACTAATTGTTGAATGACTAGATGAATAAGAAACTGTGTTTTCTCTTTGAAACACAGCTACAGTTCTACTTCACCCAAGAATTTTGCAATACCTAAAAAATTTTAAACCTCATGGTTTATTCAGTATTTTAAAAACTAAAAAATGATTTAAGAAGAAAGTGGTTAATTTTGCAATAATGACGGATTTTTGATAAAAATATTAAACTGAATTTGAAACTCTAAACTACAGTTTTTTTAAAAAGTCACTCATAATTTCATGATATTAACATAGCAACTACTTTCATCTCACCAATGGACATTGTCTTTAAGCTGAAGTGATGCTGGAACTTGGGTATTTAGTTCCAAGCATCCTTATTTTCCTCCCCACCCCCTATTTCTCTGCCTGATGATGGGCTTCTTCCTAAACTCTGGCTGGAAGTCAGGATCTAGGAGAAATAGCCTTTTATTCCTTTGTATCAAAAAAAATCAATGCCATTTAGAGGTGAGAGTGCTCTGAAAGAGTCACACAAAATAGCCCTATGCTCTGCTGCCTGTCATACTAAGCAGCACACTTAAACTCTGCCTTCAACCTCAGGAGCCACACCCCACTGTGCCAATTTCAGGAATAACACCTGTCTCATATAAGACCTTTTCTGTCTGTGGGAATCTTACTTGAAATCAAAGGAGCTATTCTCTCATGTGACCTTTTATTTTATATGAGAATTTGTGCATTGTTTTAACAAGAGATCTTTTAATTCTTAAAACTATCTCAGTCACCACTGTGACTCAGTGCCTCTTGACTAAAATTAGGGTAAAATGTTCAGATATGAAAATAGTTGGATTAACGTAGTAAGCAGTTACAGTTTCCCCCTTATTAATGTTACATGGTCTTTTCAGTAATTTTAAAGCAATTGATTAGTACCAGCCTTAGAACAAAAAGAAAATAAAATTTAAAAGAACCTGCTTTGACCCTGCATAGCCAAAACAATCTTAGGAAAGAAGAAAAAAGCTGGAGGCATCACCTTCCCTGATTTTAAACTATATTACAAAGCCATAGTACTCAAAACAGTGTGGTATTGGCATAAAAGCAGACATAAAGATCAATGGAACTGAATTGAGAGTGCAGAAATAAACCCACACATCTATGGTCAATTAATTTATGACAAAGGGGCCAAGAATATGCAATGAAGAAATGACATTCTCTTCAATAAGTAGCATTGGGAAAACTAGACAGCCACACACAAAACAGTGAACCTGGACCTCTATATTACACCATACACAAAAATCAACTCAAAATGGGATTCAAGACTTGAACATAAGACCTGAAACCATAAAACGCCTAGAAGAAAAAATAGGTGGTAAGCTCCTTGACATCGGTCTTGGTGATGATTTTGGGATTTGACACCAAAAGCAAAGGCAACTAAAGCAAAAATAAATAAGCAGGACTACATCAAACTAAAAAGCTTCCGCACAGCAAAGAAAACCATTAATAAAATGAGAAGGCAACCTACCAAACAGGAGAAAATATTTGCAAATAATATATCTGATAAAGGATTATTATCCAAAATATATAAAGAACTCATACAACTCAATAGCAAACCCCCCCAACCAATCTGATTAAGAAATGTGCAGAATATCCGAATAGAATTTTTCCAAAGAAGACACATGATGGCCAACAGATACATGAAAAGGTGTTCAACATCACTAATCATTGGGAAAATACAAATCAAAACCACAATGAGGTATCACCTCACACCTTGTTAGAATGACTATTATCAAAAAGAAAAGAAACAAGTGTTGGTGAGGATGTGGAGAAAAGGGAACCCTTTGTGCACTGTTGGTGGGAATGTAAATTGGTGCAGCCACTATGGAAAACAGTGGAAACACTATAGAAAAATTAAAAATAGAACTATCATATGATCCCACAATTCCACTTCTGGGTATTTATTCAAAGAAAATGAAAATATTAACTCGAAAAGATATCTACCCTCATGTTCATTGCAGCATTATTTACAATAGTCAAGATATGGCAACAACCTAATTGCCCATTGGTGGACGAATGGATAAAGAAAATGTGGTACATATATATACAAAAGAACATCATTCGGCCATGAAAAAGAAGGACATCTTGCCATTTATGACAACATGAATGGACCTTGAAGGCATTATGTTAAGTGAAATAAGTCAGACAAAGACAAATACCGTATAATCTCACTTACATGTGAAATTTTTAAAAACCCCGAGCCAGCCCTGATGGCCAAGTTGTTCAGTTCCACGCTATCACTGCTTTGGCGGCCCGGGTGTTTTCTCCAGTCACAGAACCACACCTGTCTGTCAGTTGCCATGCTATGGCAGCAGCTCACATAGAAGAACTAGAAGGACTTAAAACTAGGATATTCATCCATGCACTGGGGCTCTAGGGAGGAAAAAGAAAGAAAAACGAGGAAGACTGGTGACAGATGTTAGCTCAGGGCGAATCTTTCCCTGCAAAAAAACCCAAAACAAGCAAACAAAAAAACCCCCAAGCGCATATATACAGAGAGAACAGATTGAGGGTTGCCAGAGCAGGGAGTGGGGGCTGGGTGAAGATGGTCAAATGGTATAAACTTCCAGTTATAAATTAGTCCTGGAGATATAAGATACAGCATGGTGACTATAGTTAATAATACTGTATTGCATATTTGAAAGTGGCTAAGAAAGTAGATCTTAAAAGTTCTCATCACAAGAAAAAATTTTGTAACTATACATGGTGATGCATGTTAACTAGACTTACTGTGTTGATCACTTAGCCGTATATACAAATACCAAATCATTATGGTTGTACACCTGAAACTAATATAATGTTATATGTCAATTACATCTCAATAAAAAAATAAAAGGACCCACTTGGCATGTCAAATTAGCGTATTTTCTTAAAGTTGTGGTGGAAACCTGGAGGCAACTCCATAATAGCGCTTCATTGAGCCAAGCACTAGTTGACTAACGATCAAAATAAATGTAGCATGTATTTTGGTATCACTGGATGCCTTGTAACGGCAACCTTTATGGTCATGCATGTTTTATTCTTTCTTTGTTATGTTTTCCAGAGGGATAACCAATTGGCTGATAGAATAACAAATGAAAAGTAACTTGAATCCATTGACCCGCTTAACCCTGCATGTGAACAATGGAAAGGAGTAGCCGTTTGCTTTGAAACAGTGGAGGAGGCATGAAACAGCTCATTTTGTTGTTGCCTTCTTTTATTGCTTTGCACATCTATTTCCAGACCAGTTGAAAACAGCAAGTTGTTCCTGTTTGAGAACACAGAGTCGGAGTTATAGGAACAGGTACTGTGGGTTCTTTGTAACATTTCTGAGTTGCCCTCATCTTCAGGTTGCTGTTTATATATGCACCAGTGCAATGGAGAGATAATTATTTTTCAATAGCAAATAAGTAATCAAGCTACGGAGAATTATTACTTTAAAACATAGGATTAGCATTTTGGATAGATATTTAGTTTTCAGATACAACACTATTTGAATAAAGAGATTTTGCTCCAATAAATAGATTTCTATGAGGAATTACAGAAGTAATAACAAAATAGTGAAGTGTGTTATCAGTTTCCCCAATCACAGCCATTGGAAGTGTTTTTGCTGTGTTTAATGCTAGTCTCTCCTGCCCACATTCTCTTTCTCAGCTGTGAAGAGACCCTGCCAAGAAAGGCATAGTTTGATTTTTTCCATTTCTCAGAATTCAAATAAATACATAGAGGTGAAGCTTCTTTTGCTTTGAAAGGAACATTTCACGTCAACATGAAAAATTTGTAGGACTCTTGGTATTAGAACCTTTAAAATATGTGTTTATTTTGAATCGGATGCCCATCATTGGAGTGCTGAACCTTCTTCCAGTTACATCTGTTTTCAAGGACAGGTGAGCCATATGTGGTTTGGTGGTGATTGTATGGCGGTCAATGCTTTAAGAAATTATGATATAAATGGGTTGTAATACAGCTAGAAAGTAATTTAAGTTCAGAAGATTAAGTATGTACTGGATGATCAAAATTAAATGACTTAGCTTTGCACGACAACATTTTTTTCCTCCATTTAACGGCTTATAAATGAGAGACTATGAATAAATAATAAAGACTTGAATTTTGCACAGGAATATTAGAATTCAAAAGGCTAGAGAAAAAGAATTCATAAAAATTATATTTTATGAAAGGAATTAAATAAGGGTATAACTCCATTATTTAAGGTTATTTCAGTTTTTAGGGGATGTTTTGACCATTACTTTGTAGTTAGTATGTTCTCAGGGCATAATATTTTTATTTTCACCCATTAAAACAACTAAGGATTTCAATGTGTTACTCTATTGAATTTGAAACTAAATGTCACCTACATCAATAATATATAAAGAGTTTGGTTTCTAGCTTAGCAAGGAGACAGAAAAAGTAGCAGGTTGTTGCTGCTTCATGCACAGAGAGCAACCTTGCTGTCTTTTGCTCCTTTTACGTTTCAGTTTGTTGAGTCAGCCAGCTACTAACCACAGTGACCAACCATTGATCAACTATCTTTTTCTTGTATTCCAATACTGATGTAAATGGGATTTTTCAAAAATTTAATTTAATTAAGAGATGTTATCTGTCTAAAAGAAAATCTTTTGGAATAGGGCAAAGAAGGTGAAACAGACAATAAACAATTTCCAAACTCTCTATAACAACTCATTCTGAATATTGTTCAATCCACACCATAAAGCAAGTTAGCTACCAGCTTTCACTTAGTAGGAATAGATTACAGTGTGATTAGATTTCTAAATGAAGAGATGATTTGGAAAAATACATAAACCAAAGGAATAGCCAGTTACCACGTCTACTTGGGTGTGAGTTTCTATGCGTGAAACTATTTAAGAGATGGGACCTGCCTTCCTTCTTTCATGGGGAAGAGGAGGGTATAGAGGGATGGTCATGGGAGAGGGAAGGATGAATCCTAAGCTATTTTTAGGGGTATTTTCTGGAAGGGGTTGGAGGTAGCCCCCAACTGACCCCATCTCTCTTAGTCCACACCTGGGATAACTTTGAAGACGGCAACCTTGGGAAAAAAATGTCCCAGTTAAAACATCAAAACGTCCTCCCTCCTCTTTCAGCCCCCAAACCCAGAAGTCCTCTTTCATGTTGATATATGCAAATTGATGATCAAGAGAGTCACTGGCCACCAAGTCCAACCAGATCTAAGGTTAGGCTTAGCTACAAGGACTGTAATAGAAATATGCACCAAGTTCTACAGAAACAAGTGGTAGTATTGTTATTCGCTCAGATTTCATCTTCTCTGAAATTCTCCCTAACCTTCCCATCCAAATGAACCACTTGTTTTTTTTATTAGGTACCCATCAAACATTTATCACATACCTAATATGTGCCAGGTACGATGCTAGGCCTCTGGTGGCACAAAGTGGAGTCCTTGGCCTCCAGAAGATTCCTTCTTGTTCATTTCGATCTCTGTACTCAGTACCTGTTTAACCTCTGAACACTAGTTTCATTTTTGGCTTGCAGTTTTGTATCCCATATTAGTCTCCAATTTCCCTAAAGACCTGGTCTTCATTGCAGGCTTTGAATAAATAACTCAATTGTCTGCTGTGGGTGTTATCATCATCTGTTTAGCAGATTATCTTCAGTAACTTGTAAATCTTTTTCCCAGGTTAGTGACAGCAGGACCAAGTAGGAAGGAATCAAAGCTGGTCATAGAGCATGATGCTCACAACTGTGGAAACTGTGCATGTCTGTGCCTTGTTAAAATTGATTTTAGGACTATCTGTTGATTTATGGGAGCCATGACATCTCTCTTATTTCATGAGATAGATAATGAAGAATGAATACATTTTTTCCCCTCAAATTGAAACCGTCTTTTTGAATGCTGAATGTAGAGAAAAATAGATAAAGCAAAGATAATGATTTGCCATATTTTTATTTCTTCTTGGTTCTCTTGAACAGCTCTCCACAAACTTTCTTTGTGAAACTGTCTTGACCCAGATTTATCACTGCTCCTTTTAGCCATACTAATGATGTCTACACAATACATCTGAATCTCTTTGGTTTGAATATCTTAGAATATCATTGTTATTTCCCTGAAATATTAATTCCCAAGTACTTGGAAGCCACATTCAATTTAAAGGAAGAGTGGGTACAGTGATTTAAGAGAAATCCACAATGGATTAGCTTGGCTTGGAGGTGTTCAGGGAACTACAACTGGTGTTTAATTGAGAGGGTATATGACACTAAGGAGTCTTGGTTGACTGTGATCAAAATCTAGTTAAAACTTGCTCAAGAGAAAAACAATGTGTGTAAATTTGTGTATGGGGAGGAATTTTATTGGTAATCCAAGGACGAGTTGATTGACAAACTATGAGAGGGGAAGAGTTCCAAGTACATCCAGAAACAACCGGAACCAGGGAGCTGAACTCCAGTGGGGCTCTCTCTTCATCTCCCGCTGCTGCTCCTCTTCTGCAAGTCAGTTTCAATCTCTCTCATTTCAGACCAGCCAACAATACCCAAATTTTAGATTTTACAGGTTTTACCATCTGAGAGATTGTCCTATATATATATATAAATCCTAGGGAAGGACTCTGATTGGCCTGGCTTGGGCCAGGTACCTATGCCTGGTCTACTCTACTGAGATCAAGTAAGACTGAAGCAGTTCTCAGGAAAAGCGTATGTTGCTATGGGGACCTAAGAACTCCCCAGAAAAACAACAGCTAATAGGCTAAAAGTAAAGTTGTTTACTGCAATGGTCTCTGGCCTGAATGCCTCACAAGGCATTTGATAACTTGGTTTAGATGACCTCTAATTCCATATTTTACAGTCCTAGGATATGAACCATTATACTGATACATTCTTAGTTAGTTACTCTGAGGATCTCACTACTCAGCAAGGTCTTAAAATCTCAGAGAGACAAGCATGATGACTGTGGCCCTACTCCTTGTCCACTAAGCCAAACAGAAATCTCTACTTTCTAAATCCCATTCACATGTGTGGCATTTAGTGTGACTTGTGAGAAGCCTGCCGGTTGCCTGTATTATTTGGAACCACTAGGTGAATGTGTGGGGCAGAGCATCAGTATCCTGAGCATGAGTGTGTGGTGGCAGCAAGGGAGAGGGGACAGGAAACAAAGTAGGGAGGGTGTCAGTTACTCAGGCAATTTTTCCTTCAATTGTGAATACAGTCATGTATCACTTAATGATGGAGATATGTTCCAAGAAATGCATTTTTAGGTGATTTTGTCGTTGTGCAGACATCTTACAGTGTGCTTAACAAACCTAAATGGTATAGCGTACTATACACCTAGTACTAATCTTATGGAACCACCGTTGTATATGCAGTCCACAGTTGACTGAATCATCATTATGCGGCACATGACTGTAATCCAAGATAGGGCTGAGCTGCAGGCCTGGAATGTAGGGATGAATGACACAGCCCCAAGCCTTGAAATTGCTTACTCCCTGGGGAAATTGTGATGAGTGAGGAAGGTAAAGTAGAGCAGTAATGAAATAAGTGCTGCAATTTACTGAGTGGCTGCCAGTCAGTATGGACTTCTGTTAGATTTTGTTTTGTGGCAGGCAAAATCAGGATTCCTTCTCCTCTTATCCTTGTGTGAACCAGCAATTTGGGACTAGGGCCCCTCTGGCCTCCACAGACTCCACTTTCCTGGGAGGCTAATTGAGGAAGGGACAATGCAGCCATGCCACAATAGGAGCTTTTGTCCTCACAGGATGGCACACTCAGGCAGGCCAGTTTTGTCCTTGGTGCCTTCAGGGCTCCACGATTTTTGCCTGGGGTCTGACTTTCTTCAGTACTGGCTTCCCTGCTCCCCTCAAGAAGCTAAAGGCTCACAAAAACATTTTGAAGTTCTTTACATCGTTCTTCATAATTGAACTCCTTCGGACCACAAGCACTCGCTGTTGGGGTCTCAGGGGTCTCTAAGACTGCCCTGACCCACCAGGCAACATCTAGTGGGCTCTGCTCTTGCCCGTGTTGGTTAGGTCATGAGCCTAGTGGGAGCAGAGTTTGGCTCTAACCAAGCCCACCCACCATCTGGACATGCCCATCTGGCTCTGCTGCTGCCACTGTTGTCACCAGGGATTCCTTGTGTTGAACATGAGTGTCTCCACAGCCCTGACACCATCTCCTGAGCCCTGTATATTCATTCATTCACATTCATTCACTCTTATAGCACTTGCTACACAAGGCCCAAAGCCAAGAGATGGACAATGATTTTCAAGGAACTTCTGATTAGAGGAATTTGCAATCTAAGTTTTTATTTATTTACGTCTCTTGTTTTGTTTTTGTGGTAAAATATAACATAAAATTTACTATTTTAACTATTTTTAAGTTTAAAATTCAGTGGCATTAAGTACAATCTCAGTAGTATTTAGCCATCACCACTATCTATTTCTAGAAATTTTTTATCATCCCAAACAGAAACTCTGTGCCTAGTAAGCAATAACTCCTCATTCCCACTCCTTCCTGGCCCTGGTAACCTCTATTCTACTTTCTGTCTCTCTGAATTTGCCTATTCAAGGTACCTCATACAAGAGGAATCGTAAAATTTTTGTCCTTTTGTGACTTGCTTATTTCACTTAAATAATATTTTCAAGGTTCCATCCATATTGTAGCATGTGTCAGAATTCCATTTATTTTTATAGCTGAATAATATTGCATTGTATGTACATACCACAGTTTGATTCATCTGTTGATGGACATTTGGGTTGCTTCCACCCTTTTGGTTTTTATGAATTATGCTGCTATGAACATTGGTGCCCATTTTTATTTTTTAATATATTAACATTTAATCCTCACAACAGCTCCATGATTTTAGGCACATTTTTGTCTCCCATTTACAGATAGGGAAGGTCACGCAGCTGGTCATGGCAAGGCCAATATTCCAACCCAAAGGGTCTGACTACAGTGCAATCTCTGAATTACACACTGTGCTGCATTTAATAAAAATAGTTACTTTTTTCTTTGAATGTACTGTGTCCTGTGTATATTGTATGCATTATTTCTAAATCCTTAAGATATCCTTATGATATGTGCTTAATTATCCTTATATTACAAGTGAAGACATAAGTCTTGGAAAGGTTAAGTGGTGGGTGCAGGAATACACCCAGGTGTCCTTGCTTCTCTGCGTGTCCCCCTTAGAGCCAGAACGCAGGAGGCATGTGGGATAGCTCCACCCTTTTTGGACAGGCCACAGGGAAAGGAGCTAGCTCAGGTGCAGAGCTCATGAGCACTGTGGGGACTGTGGTATCCCACAGCTGCAGACAACTTCTACCCTGGCTCCCAGATGAGACCAGGATTCTTTCCTTTGATACTTACAGAAAGTCCTTTTTGTTTTTTTTTTTTAAATTCTTGTTCTAACAATGACTAGGCCAATAGTCAAAGTAAAAAGGATAATTACTTCCCTTGCTGGCTAAATTTGGAAAACATACAAAAAAGGAGCTATGAAAATTTTGGCAAAAAAAACTACATATGCCTGACCTATAAGGATTGATTCTCAACAATTCTGAATTAGTTGAATATTTAGACAACATTTTGCTTCTATTTAACTATGTGGGCAAAGTCATATTCCATTTGCATGGCTGCCTGTGGCCTTTAACATCCTGACTTGAAGCTCTACTTTTGGCTCTCCTAACCCTTTTCTCCCCTCCTTTTGCAGCTGGCACACAACTATATTTCAGATTGTCATTTTACAAAAAGTCAGAAATGAGCTCTCTTCCTCTTTAGCAAGTGGGATCCAGGATGCATAACCTTCATGGCTATTTCCTCCCCTTGGTTTTGCAGCCTGAGAAAATGGCATGTAACATACCTAACCAAAGACAGCGGACTATGTCAACATGTGGAGAAGGTCTATATGAAATTCTTGGTCTGCAGAAGGGAGCATCAAATGAAGAAATTAAGAAAACCTACAGGTACAGAGGGAGCTCAGTGATGACGTTTTCTGTACTACCAGTGATAGTTACTTTGTGATTGGCAAGTGCCTCCAATTAAAGGCATAAGCTTTCTGCTAAGATCAGGGAATCAGAGTTTTGGAACTCGTGTTCCCTGTTCTACAACATTGGCAAAATAGACAAGATGATACTGATTTATGAAAGAACTCTCTCGTGATGCTGGGCCTTAGGAGAAGGGCGGCCTGTGTTCTAAGCCTGCAGAGTCAGAGAGCGAGAGATCATTGTGAATAACCAGCAGCTGTGATTTAACCCATATGATAGAGCATCACTGAATCTGGTAGAGGGATTTTTTAAAAAAATAAAAGGGGCTTATCACAATTGCTGTATTGTACACTAAACTTTTGAAGTCTTTAGTTTTGAGCTTTTGTATCTGATCTAGTTCCAAGTTAGCTATTTTCAGGGAAAATTTAAATACCTTTTTCTTTAAAGCTCCAAGGAATTTTTTTAAAAAGGATCAAGTACAAAAATAATTTCTTTATTGTAGAAAATTTAGAAATTACTAAAAATGAGGTCAAGAACATTTATCCATAATTCTACCTGTAGTGATAGTTATCATTGATACTTTTTCCTTTCTTTTTCTGTCTAGATAAAACATTTTAAAATAAAATTAGATGTCTATATTCTCTAACTGTCTTTCTTTTTAACAAGGTCCTATCACGAAAATATCTCTGTGTTGTTAAATATTCTGATTTTTAATGCCTGCAGCATATGGCTATTCTGTAATTTAATTACTTTATGAGCTATTTTTTAATATGTAAGTTCTTTTAATTTTTCCCTTTACTTACTATCCTTGTGCATAAATGATGATGCATATTTATAATTATTTAATTATTTATTGAGGAGGAAATCTGTGCCTTTAGAGGAAAAATGAATCAAAATATAGATGAAAGTTTCAGATTTTAATCAGTCACTTCTTGATTTGGCCTTGAATTCGACTTTTAAAACTTACAGTTTTTTGTGGATTCTTTTGATGTAAGTTTGGAATTTTTAAGTAGGCAAATTTGATAGTCATTTCCTTTATGGCTTTTCTTTTATCTGTCATAGTTAAAAAGCCTCTCCTGATAATATTATAAAAATAGTAATCCATGTCGCCTTCTAGTACATTTATGATTTTGCTTTTATAGCAAATCTTTGATCTATTTGGAGTTATTTTGACATGAGGAATGAAGGTAGGATTCCAGGTTCATTTTTTTCTCAAATCACTAGCCCATCAAAATTTACTGAATTCTCCATTTTTATCTACTGATGGAAAATTCTTTGGCTTCGGACTGGAACCTTCATCATGTAATAAGCTGTGGGACCTAAATGCCTTCAAGAAGCACGCGTTGAAGAATAAATGACAGTGGTAAAATTGCCATTTGGATCCAAATAGTTCTGGGAAAATGGTAGAGTTTGATCAAAGTCTAGTTTGATCTTCTAGATTATATTTCACTTAAGGTGCTGGTGACAGAACAAGTCATGGCTCTTTCATTCGCCCTAGAGCTATCCAGGAGTGTGCCTGGGAGCTGCCCAGCCCCCCGTGGGTGGATGTCCTTGGCTGAGGGTCACTAAACTCTACTTAAGGCTTCAGGCTAAGACATTGTGCTGGGGGCAGAGGGTGGGAATCAAAGTAATTGCATTCTAAGCTTAATACCTACAAAGATGCTCCCCAAAATGAGGAGGAAAAAGGTGATATCTAAATACCTTGTAAGTTTTAAAACCCACTTTACTTCACAAATGTGACTTTTAATTGCCTTTATTAATTTTGTAAGCTAAAATTTCAGGTCATATCCTAATTAAGGCACTAATTATGCTGAGTTGTTTGCAAGTTTAATAATTACAACATAAAGTCTTTTCATGTAATCAGTGTCTGGCTATTAATTTTGTTTTAATATCATACAAATATTATTTTTTCAGCTGATTAGGGTACTAGTATGCTGCCAAAAGCATCTACTTCTATCTAAATTACACATTTGTATTCTGCAAGTTATTCAAAATGTATGAGCAGGCTTAAAATCCACTGAGAATATAATTCTTATATTCAGGGATCTGGATCAAAGCAGTCACAATATAGTGAAATTAAAAGTCAGTGAAATTTAATAAAATTACCAACTGTTGAATCCATACGCTCCTTGACCTATGTTGTAATCCTTGGTTGTGCTCTTTGAAAACAAGGCTGAATTAGAAGCATCTTTCTTCTTTTGTATTTTATTTTTATTTTTGAATAGGTAATATATTCACCTCATTAAAATGAGAACACACAAACAGGTATACAAAAAAGTCTCCCTCCTACCTCATATCCCCCAGATTCCTTCCCCAGGGAAAGCAATTTCTTGCGTATCCTTCTAGAGAGATCTTATGCCTATATAAATGTATATAGAGACCTTCTGGTCTGGGTAAGATGGTGTAGGCTTGTCCTTCCCTTCTCCTCCCTGCTAAGCATGACTAAAAGCCTTGGAAATAACACAAGAGACAACTAAAAGAGAACCCTGAAAGGTCAAAAGATGAGATGAAATGGTTAGTGACCACAGGACCAAAGAACAACACAGTAGCAGGGCATCTTATGACTCCCCACCCAAAAGAAGGTAATCCCGGCCTGGCCTTTCCCAACACCCTCTCCAGCGATGGAAGGCAGCCAGGTAGCCTATTCTTCCTCCAAATTAAATAAGAGTCCTGCCAACAACTCTAGGCACGCCCAGCAGAAACAGCAAGGGGGCCCAACTGAACATTCCCCTAGCAATAACCGGCCAGAGGACTTTCCCACCAGCCTGAGACCCCTCTTCTCCCCAGAAACCTCACTTGACAGTGGACATCAACAAGGGGGATTCTGCCACAACAAAAACTCAGCCCAGGAGGTGCTTTTGTCCCTGCAGCCTGGAGATTCCCTTTGCCCACCTAAAGGCACGAGGCAACCTAGCCTGGGACAGCTCCTTTTACTTTCTCAACTGGTACCAACAAAGCCCAGTGGGGGCCCCAGAGGCAGGAGACAAACAAAGCAGACCAAAATAGCACCATAGGGGACCTGAATATTAGATTGTCATTGGAACCACAGCTCACAAAAGTAGGCTAGGACCTGTATGCTAAATCCACACAGAGGGACTGTTTGTTAAAATAGAAAACGTAAATAGGACTCAGAGTCTCCTAACATAATAGTCAAAATGTCCA